>NW_024466138.1:0-12345 GCF_017591425.1 Ochotona curzoniae
TTAGAACCGGCGCCCATATGGGATCCCGGGCGTTCAAGGCGAGGACCTTAACCACTGCGCTATCGCCCCGGGCCTGAGGCTTAACTTACCATGCTAAGCCACTCACCCCAGTGCATGTCTTTTTAGTGGATACTTGACCCAGTATGTCTCTGAGTTTCTGGTTTTGTTTTTATATACATCATGAAATGATGGCCACAGTGCTTTGTCATTATCTGTCACCTCACAGTTATCTCATGAGTGTTTATAAGAATACTACATGAGGGCCCAGTGCCATAGCATAGTGGTTAAAGTCCTTGCCTTGGTGTACTTGATGCACCCTTATGGTTTCCGGTTCTACGTCCCTGCAGCTCTGCTTCCTATCCAGCCAGTCCCTGCTTGTGGCCTGGAAAAGCAGTTGAGGACAGCTCAAGTCCTTGGGACCCTGCACCCACGTGGGAGACCCAGAAGAGCTCCTGCCTCCTGGCTTTGGGTTGGCTCAGCTCTAGCCGTCGTAGCTCACTTGGGGAATGAACCATTGGAAGGAAGATCTTCCTCTCTGTCTCTCCTCCTCTCTGTTTATCTGCCTTTCCAATAAAAATAAATAAATCTTAAAAAAAAAGAATACTACATGAGACCTCTCAGCAAATTTTAAATATGCAATATATTGTTATTTGCTATAATCATGATTTTATATGTTAGGTCTTCAGAACTTAACTCATAACAACAATTTTGAACCCCTTGACGAACTTCATTGTTTTCTGTCTCACCCTGTATCTAAGCAGACTCTTAAAAGTGTAGGGATTGAAAAATATCAGAATGCTAATTTATTCAACACACTTGTTTAATAGTTAGGAAAGCCAAACATCAGAGAGCTTAAATGGTGCCAACAGAGGCAGCTATTTTTGGCTCCTATTCTTTGACCAAAGCTTTACCTACCACTTAATTCTGTTCTATCTACGTTAAAAAAAAAAAAAAGAAAAAACCCAGAGCGGCTCCAGGGTGGGCCGGTGGGTGCACTCATTGTTAGGAGAGCTGGGAGGGAGCTGACGGCTCTGGTTGTGCATGTTTATCTACTCTGTTTTGTGTGTGTGTGCGGGGGGAATCTAAAGTTTTAGAATTTTAGAATCCCTGACACATGCAAATAGTTGCAGTGGTCTATTAGGTTGAAAGATCCACAGCTCATTTTGCAGATTGAGCAAGCACAAGTCTTGGGGAGTGGGCAACAAAGGGTGTTCCTACACATCATCTGGTTTTCTTGCTCTACAGAGTTTGCTTCCCAGGGACCAGCCTTTCTCCAGGAAGAAAGTTCCAGACACAAGGCAGCAGTGCCCAACTTTCACCCAACCATGTTCCAGGTAAGCAGGATGCACAGGCTGGTGGACGCTTCAGCAGTGGCCCTCCTGCTTCCTAAGCTGTTTGCTCATCTGTTGGCTCATACTCCTCGCCCTGAAAACCTTGCCGGTGGCCTGACTCCTCTGCTGCTGCTGCTTTGTCATGACTGTTATTCAGATCGTGGGCGTCTCATCCTGGAACTTGTCTTAATGAAGTGCTTTTGCCTCATGTCATACCATGTTTGGAGGAAAGCTCAGGGAATGGGAGAGGGGAGGAGTGAGGCTTCTGGTTTCAGAGGGTGCTTCCCTTGCTTCTGAGTGAGGGAGATTTTGTCATTAAGGGTTTCTGGTTTCTCCAGCCTAAGAACTAGGACATTTTCTCTCGCTCCTCTATATCCTCGGTGTTCAGTGTATAGCTAACTAACTCACCCCAAAATTATATATTTCAAAATGCAGATTTTTGGACAAAATGGTACCTGAGCAAGTAACAAAATGGTTAGACATTTACACTAACATATAGTGGTAAATCTGAATGAAGGAAGAGTAAGAGGATCAGAGGTCCCAGAAAATCATAGGCAAACAGTGGAATAGAAAGTATTATTGAGACAAATAATCAAAAACCTGACCCAGGGCCCGGCATGGTGGTCTACCAGCTAAAGTCCTCGTTTTGAATGTGCCAGGTTCCCAAATGGGCGCTGGTTCTAATCCCAGAGGCTTTGCTTCCCATCCAGCTCCCTGCCTGTGGCCTGGGAAAGCATTTGAGCACCGCCCAAAGCCTTGGGACCCTGCACCTGCGTAGGAGACCTTGCTCCTGACTTTGGATATGCTAAGTTCTGGCCATTGTGGCCACTTGGGGGGAGTGAATCAATGGATGGGAGATCTTCCTCTGTTTCTCCTCCTCCTCTCTGTATATCTAATTTTGAATAAAAATAAATACATCTTTAAAAAAAATCTGACTAAAGGAAGGAAATAACCTTAACTGAAGTAGGGCTAAGATATGGATTGAATTATGTCCCCCAAAGAATATTTTCAAGTCCTAATCGTATAAACCTGTGAATGTGGCCTGATGTGGAAATAGGATGTTTGTAGATGTAATCATGTTGAGCTGAGGTCATGCTGGATGCTAAGTCCAGTGGCTGTGTTCTTATAGGAAGGCCATCTAAAGAGAGACTCACAGGGGAAATTCCATGTGAGGACCAAAGCAGAGGTTTGGTTGTCTACCGGGCAATCCCAAGGAATGCCAGAGATTGCCAGCAACCCCAGAAGCTAGGGGTGAAGCAAAGAACTCCCTTCAAGGCGTCAGACAGTGTGGTGCCACTGAGAGCGTAATTTGGGAATTAGAGTGTCTAGAACTGTGAGGATATAATTCTGTTGTTTTATGCTATCACATTTGTGCTGCTTTGCTGTGAGAGCCCAAGGAGATGAATACAAACTTTGAGGCAAATGGATTGATAAGGGGGAAAGATTTAAGAATTGGGCTTTTTGGTATCAAAATTAATTCTCCACTTTCTGTCAGAGGTGGGGGAGTGATAATATAAAAGATATAGTCTATCTCCACCTCCATCCCTTTATCAAAACAGTTATTTAATCTGTAAAATCTAGGCACTGTATCCTTTGGGCAATGGAGGAGAGAAGAAATGTTGGAAAATGAAACAAAAATCAAGAGAGTAATAAAAACCAAATTATCAGGCTTTGGGGAAAATGTTAGGTAAAGACAGACAGCCACAGATAACTTCAGAATAAACTGATTTCAGTGTTTAACTTTCTAACCTTGCATCTGTTATTACTTTTGAAATATTTTAAAATTATATTAGTGAAACTCAATGAGATCCCTACATTTATATTAAGTTCCAAGTTTCATAATCCTCAAGTATATATTTGTAATCAGTTCAGTTGGATTTATAGTAACTGCAATATTGTATTGAAATGCTCTTCAGTTAAATACATAATAGAAATATGCCATAAAAATGAATAGAAAATTTAGATGAGTCAGCTTTTGTGATATCTTTATTCCATGTAAGTTTCCTTCACTATAGCATGATTAAGTTCATTTTCCACAGTTTTATTCTGTAGAGTATTTTGACACTTTTACCTTAAGTGCATCCAGTTTATAGGTTGGTTTAGCATTATACCCAAACGTCCTGCAGGATGTAGGACAGTTTGCCGTAATGTGGGCTGACCTGCCCATTGCAGGAGGTCTAGCATTTCTGGCTTCTCTCTCTGAATGGGACTGGCATGAAGTGGCGTAGGCACTCGTTGTTGTAACCATAAAGGTTCCCACAGAATCCGTATAGACTGCCCTGAAGGTACTATTGGTTGATAGTGTGGTCAACAGTACGGTGAAAGCTGAGAGACTGTCCTTTGCCTTTTAGGTGATGAAGACCAGGGGAGAAATGGCTGCAGCTCTTGCCCCGGAGGGGTGGTCACATCTGGGTTTGGCAAAGAGGAACCTCGGTGAGAGCTCAACCCTAGAGATGACAGACCTCAGTCTGATAACTAAGGACAGGCTGGTCCTTATTGTTTTGCATTCTTCCCGATCACATTATCACCTGTGCTCCATTGCCTGGCTTCCCTGACCATCCTTTTCCAAGTCCCTCTGTGATTCCTTCTTTGCTTCCCTTTTATTTCCCTATCAAGGATTCCATAGGATTTGTCATTTTCAGATATCCCTTTATGTGTGGGAACCCTGTTAGTGCTCTGGCTTGGTCCCTCTTTTTAACCATAGAAGTTTTCTTTCCCAAGAACAGTATTGGCTATGTTGAATTTTCTTTACATGTGCTCTGCCCTCTAGGGCCCTCTCCCCAGCTAAACTTGTGCGCCCTGTTGATTTTTCTTACCATCCTCTTATACTCTACCACATTTTGTAGACTTCCTGAAACTACCCTTGATATATCTTGATTTTTCGCTTCAGTTTACTGCAGAGGTTTTTCTTTTTAAAAATATATTTATTTTTATTTGAAAGGCAGATTTACAGAGAGAGAGAGCTTCCAGATATTGGTTCACTCCCCAAATGGCCACAATGGCCAGAGCTGGGTCAATCTGAAGCCGTAAGCCAAGAGCTTCCTCTGGATCTTCCACATGGTGGAAGAGGCACAAGAGGATTTGAGCCATCGTCCAATGCTTTTCCAGATCATAAACACGGAACTGGATTAGAAGTGGGGCAGCTGAGACTTGAATTGGCTCCCATGTGTGATGCTGACACTTCAGGTGGAAGATGTATTTGCTCTGTCACCACACCAGCCCCCAGGGTTTTTTTTTTTTTTTCCCCTATAATCATGGTAACAGGTAACATATCAATAACTGATGTATTATTATAGATGAAGAAGTTGTAACTAAAGATGGATTGACTAATGTGAATCAAGACACTTCCAAAGAAATGGAACAAAGTGGAAAGACTTCAGCAATACACAATAGGTGAGTGTTCTGGTTCTGAGTGGATCAAATTGTATATCTAAGAATAAATTAGAATGAAACTAGGGAAACTAATTAGTCAAAAGTGTGTCTCTCTGGAATAATGCAGGGCAACTTCCACCTTCATTTCTCTGACCATAGAAGACAGATGCCAATATAGGTAATTAAACAAAACCTTCTGTTAGCACGTGCTTACTTCTGAGAACCTTGTTCTGACCCAGTGTGTCCCACTTGATCGTTCTTCCTTGGGCATCCTTATGTTTTTCTGGAGCTGTAGATAAGCCAAACCTGTGATGATTTACATGTGAGGGATGTCTATAGGTGAGGCTGCCATGAGAGTTAGAAAAGAAGTACCAGAACTGGAAGAGGACTTATGGAGCCAGGTGGGGTACTTGCAACCTCTGTTAAAACTGAGCAAGAAATAGTTCAAAAAGAGAAAAAGAAGGAAAACTTAATGATAGTAGTAATTCTTCTTAAATGTGAGTTGTGGGAATGAGATACTCCTAAAGCAGAAACCTGGGGAGCAAATCCCAGGCCAGCGAGGCTGCTCTCTCCTTAGAGACGTAAGAGGAGAAAGCAAACAGGTGGGATAATTAAGTGGAGATTTTCCTCATGGTCATTTATTCATTAATTAAGGAAGTAGGGAAATGAATTTCAGCTAAAATAGAAACGTGTTAAAGCTTAAAAGAGGTAAAATTTTCAGTATTCTGGTGAGGACTGAGCCAGGCCCTGTCACCAAAAGAAAAAATATAATATTCGGGGACCTAGTATAGAATTATAACTGAAGAATAGCAATGTGCTGTGATGTCTGTCTTGTGCGTTTAGTATTAGGTTGCTGAAACCATGTCTCAAAGCCTTTAGGAATAAATCTTCAGAAAGCCTGAAGTCAGGACACTCCAGATTTGTGCAGCAGCCTAGGCATGATGTGAAAGATGTAGCCCACTCCAGATCTGTACATCTCTTTTAGTCTCCCACCCTACTTCCTTACCTCACTCTTTTTCCCATTTCCCTCACCAGATTGTCTTAATGCACTGTAGCTCTTGGAGTGTAGAGTTCAGCCATGGAAAGGCCCAGTGTCAGACAGGAGTTAAAGACTGCTGCCAAAGTTGAGACTGTCAAGGGACTCTTAAGATGAATGAGTTGAATATGGTAGAAAATTGAAGACACCCAGAATGCTAAATGCTTTAGAGAATAAATGTATGTAGTATAAGTTATATTAAAATAAATGCTTCTTACGACTGTCCCTCCTGCCATGTCTCTTGAAACTAGATTAATGTACTGATAAAACACTGGTGAATGAAATGCACATGTGTAGAATTTAAAAAAAAAATTAGCTTACTTTCTTTAACACCTCATATAAATCAGTTCAATGAATTTGAGTTCCTTTTCTTGTTTTTCCCCAGAGAAATATGGCTACAAGATGAACGTAGAGGTAGGAGAGGCTAATTCCTCCGTGTTTACAAATTCCGTGAAAAGTGTGAGGAGACCTGATAAATAGCATCTTCCTTCCTTATCCAAATACAGACACAATTGACAGGGACCCAGGGGTGCAACAGATGATTCTGGAAGCCTCAACTTTATTATTGACAGAAATAAGACTGGGTAACATGCCTCAGAGATAGAGCTAAACAGGCTTGTGCTGGCAGAAAGGAATGAAGCAGATCTCTTACTGCGTAGAGCAAAAAGGAACATGCAGTGTTTGCCTCCTGTTCTCCCGAGGACAGGGGCTGGAGCTGCACCCAGGAGGTCCAGTTTTTTCCTACCAGATTGACAATTAGCTATGAAATGAGGAGTGGGTGAAAAGTGGGAAAGGCCAATTTCATTGTACCTGAAATCCTCCCTAAAGAATTTTGAAGGGTAAGAAGTAACTAACCCCCTTGCCCTCTACCTCCCCTGCTTTGGGTTAAAAGATGTCTGCTTTTGATTTGTCATCGATGAGAGGAGACTGAAGGCTCGTGCAGCATGTATTCTTTTTGCTTTCCAGAGATTGTGCACCTCACCTGCCTTGTAGTATTGCCGCCCCCACTGAAAGGACAGTGTCTCACTTGAACACACTGAAAGCCCGCCTCCCACGTGACTCGTGGGCCCGGATGCACATTGCGTCCCTGCAGTATGCTGCGGGAGACATTACCCGAAAAGGGAGGAAAAAGGACAAAGCTCGAGTGAGTGAGTTACTGCAAGGACTTGCCTTTTCTGATGACTCAGAAGTGGAGGAGGACAATGAGCCCGAGACCCAGCCTGCTGAAAAGAAGTTCAAGGTGTCTGGTATGCCAGAGAACTGGACTAAGAGAGATATTAAACCCAACTTTCCAAGCTGGTCAGGATTCGATTCTGGTCTGTTAAATCTCAAGAGTGAAAAGTTGAACCCGGTAGAGCTTTTTGAATTGTTTTTTGATGATGAAACATTCAATTTGATTGTCAACGAGACCAATAATTATGCTTCTCAAAAAAATGTCAACTTGGAAGTCACAGTTCAGGAAATGAGGTGTGTTTTTGGTGTGCTACTTTGGAGTGGGTTTGTTAGGAGGCCCAGAAGGGAAATGTATTGGGAAGTGTCTGATGCTGATCAGAACCTGGTTAGAAACGCCATTCAGAGGGATAGATTTGAATTGATTTTCTCATACTTGCATTTTGCAGATAACAGCCATCTAGATCAGAAAGATAAATTTTCAGAATTAAGGCCTCTCATAAAGCAAATGAATAAAAATTTCCTCTTGTATGCTCCCCTAGAAGAATACTACAGCTTTGATAAATCAATGTGTGAATGCATTGATAGTGATCAATTCCTGAATGGAAAGCCTCTTAGAATAGGCTATAGAATTTGGTGTGGTACAACCACTCAGGGCTATCTGGTTTGGTTTGAGCCCTATCAAGAAGAATCAACTGTGGAGGCAGATAAAGACTGTGACCTTGGGCTAGGTGGAAACCTAGTAATGAATTTTGCTGATGTTCTTTTGGAGAAGGGACAGTATCCCTATCACCTGTGTTTTGATAGCTTCTTCACAAGTGTCAAACTAATGTCAGCTTTGAAGAAAAAAGGGGTGAAGGCGACGGGAGCAATTTATGACAACAGAACTGAAAAATGTCCACTGATGAAAACAGAACGCATGAGAAAAACGAAGAAGGGGCATTTTGATTTTCGAGTGGAAGAAAACGAGGAGATAATTTTGTGCCGTTGGCATGGTGATGATGTTATCAGTCTGTGCTCCAATGCTGTCGGCATAGAGCCTGTTGGTGAGATAAGCTGTTTTGCTGATGATAAAGAGATCTCTCAGGTGTGTCAGCCATCCATTGTGAAATTGTTTGATGAATGCAGAAAAGGTGTAGCTCAAATGGATCAAATTATTTCCAAATATAGGGTAAGAATAAGAAGCAAGAAGTGGTACTCAATTTTGGTGAGCTACATGATTGATGTGGCTGTGAACAACGCATGGCAGTTACACAGAGCCTGTAATCCTGGTGCCCCTCTTGACCTACTGGATTTTCGAAGATGTGTCGCCCATTTCTACTTGGGACATGACACTACTGTTCCAGATTAAGGCACATAAAATGAAGAAAACATAATGGGCCTTAACAAGACACAGAAAAATTTTAACTACACGTTAGATCGTATTCCTCCAAAGAAAATCTGGTGTATATAATCAAAGTAATCAAGTAGTATTTTTAAATCAGATGTTTATATAGCGTTTCAAATACTGTTATAAAAATTCCCGTGAAAATGTTGAACTCCAGTGGTACCTTTCTCTGTCTAATTTTGTGTTAAGTGTGGAAAATCATTTATATGTTAAATTACTTTGTGCAGTAAAGGAATGAAATCCTTCTTCCTTAAAAACATTTTTCTCTAGAAAATGCCATTTAAAAAATGCAGGCAGTGTCAGTAAGCATAGAATGGCACTAAATCCAGAGTTCAAAATAGAAACAGAATCTATAAGGAAATAATGATTTAAATAAAACTTGGGTGATGAGAGACTAAAGATCCCAACATTGGAGATAAAACTGTGTCAGATATTGAGAAGGGTGAGAAGAGCCTGACATGAATCTTGAGTAGAGAACTGTGGAGAAAAAAATCCAGAGGCAAAGCAGTGCCTTTGGATAGTCATATACAAAAGGTAGGTCCTACTAGGTCTGTGTGAGTTAGCAGCAAAAGTAAAAAAAAAAAAAAAAGTGAAGAATGAGCAAAACAAAGCAAAAGAGATTACAAGAGTCATCATGAGAAGAAGGCATAACATGTTGACAACATAGCACTGTTGAGCTCCCTAAGGAGATGAGTGAATGGGTCTGTATTAAGGGTCATTAGTGATAAATAATCCAATGAGAAATGGAAAAAGTAAACCGTATCAATCACAGCTCCTTAGTGTTTAAGTCAGGTATTAATTTGGAGGGTAAAGAGAAGACTTAACTCCTGTGGTCATAACCACAATCTGATTGACTTTCAAATCCTGCCATTTATGGTCCTCTTCCTGGCAAAAAGGCATCTGATCAGGCTTGAATTTTTTTTTATCTGTGTTATTTCATGCTTGAATTTTTGACATGCACAGATTGTGCAGTACATGGATAGATTCATATATTCTGCACAATGTGCTCAAGGGAAATATTATTTTCTAGAATCGGTCTGTTATTTATTGTCACTAAAATGGGTTGGTTGCTACTTTGAAGTTATTGTTTGGTACCTATAAGATTCTGTGTACAACAACAAAAAGTCTACATACAAAAGTCACATTGCAACACCTTTATGATTGTGTAGGGCTACAGCCATAAAAATGGACAAGGTTCCCTGTAGATGTTTACCAAAAATGTGACCCTTGCTCCCAATATTGTACTGGACAACTATGGTACTTCTATCCACATCACTTTGATGCGCCTATATACTGCTGCCTTGTATAGCAATTATTTCTTGTCTGGAATGTGTCCTTTACTAGACATAAACTTCCAGGAATTTTCTTGCAACCAAATGACCTGAAATTAATTTGGGATAGCTAGTATAACTTGCAAGTTGATGGGAAATTTTAGCTATGCAAATAAGTGCTCAT
The DNA here is from genome assembly GCF_017591425.1 of Ochotona curzoniae. Lineage (NCBI taxonomy): Eukaryota > Metazoa > Chordata > Mammalia > Lagomorpha > Ochotonidae > Ochotona > Ochotona curzoniae. Next base: position 9,752 of record NW_024466138.1, read on the forward strand.
TTAAGTACTTTAGAGTAATACTTTACCCCTTAATAGGGGGAAAATGCAGGATAATTTGGGATTGAGATGAAGACAAGTAGTGATGAGATTTTATTAGGCACATTTATACATTAAAAGGGGCCCATTACAAGCAGGATTTAGTCTAGCAGTGAAGATATCTGCGTTAATTCTCAGTTCCAGTTTCCTTTCAGCCTTATTGCCCTAGGAGGCAGCAGTGATGACTCAGTTAGGTTCCTGCTATGTATGTGGGAGAACTGGATTGCATTTCTGACTCAGGGCTTCAGCTACTGATGGCCGGTGAGAACTGAACCTGATGATGGAGCTAACCTCTGCTTTTCAAATGTAAAATAAAAAAAGTAAGTTATCCTAACACTCTTATGGTTAGTTCTTAGGGATTCTTACAGTTGAGTCACTGCTGAGCCACTACAGATTTTACAAGACAGGACAAGCATGATAATCAAGTTTTTCTTGAGTTCTCATATTCAGGGATCTAATCTTAGGAACTCCCATTGCGGGCCTTAATGAGGAATTCTATGATTATCAACAACTGGATGCAAAATTAATACTCTAGTTTGCCTTCTTGCTTAAGAATTTCAAAATAAGATCCAAGCTTAAATGGAATCTTTCCCTCATTTTATAAATGTCTTTACTATAATTCTGTCCTTTAGTACAGACATGGAAATTCTTGTTCATATGGAGTTAATTTCTTTTTTAATATTTCTTTTATTGTAAAGGCAAATTTGCAGAGAGACAAAGATCTTCCATTGCTGGTTCACTACCTAAATGGCTACAATGACTGGAGTGGAGTCAATCTGAAGCCAGGAGCCAAGAGCTTCTGGGTCTCCCACACAGGTACAGGGTCCTAAGGTCTTGGGCCATCCTCTGTTCCCTACCAGGGCTATAAGCAGGGAGCTAGATGGGAAGTTGAGCAGCTGGGACACAAATGAACCAGTGTTCATGTGGGATATGGCATTTGCAGGTGGAAGATTTGCCTGTTGAACCATTGCACCAGCACAAGAGAATTACCGTAGGAACCCAGTTGTGGCAAGCAGTCTCTATGATGTCTCCCAGTGATCTTACACAAGGCTTCATATAATCCAGGCCCTTCAAATAGATTGCTTCCAACCAATCCTATGGTGATGCTTAGAAGATGACAGTGTTGAGGTAGTGAAATCTTAAAGAAATGAAGTCTCCTGGTTGGCTCACAGGGCTCCATTCTCAACCTGGTAGGAGTGGATGAATTTCCTGAGATCCAGTTATTATAGAGAATGCATGACACCTCTCTGGTTTTTTGGCTCCTGTCTCAAAATATACACTCTCCCTCTTGCATATACTCCCACCATGTTTTGATGTAGCTAAAATACTCCCTGGAGCCAAGCAGATACCTGCACCATGTTCTTTAACTTCTAGAACTGCGAGTTAAATAAAGACAAAACATTTGTGGGAAATGGGAATTAAAAGATTACTTTGGTGCAATTGTTTTTGAAGTCCATGTAATTTTTTCACAAGACAGTTTTTAATCTTATTTGAGAAGTCCTCATTATGCATGGGTTTCAAGCTTTTGCACCAAAAAGTTTATTTTTTAAATCCATCTGCATTAACTTTTTGAAGCACGGTAGAAGTTCCTTTAATTAGAAACTTATTCTTCTCATGAATTGTATTTTTCTAGTAATTAAAGAAAGGATGAGTTAATTAGGATATAATGTTTTTTCCACCCATTAGGAGTTAATGGCTGGAGATATACCTCAGGAGCTATAAACATTACAAAAAGAAACCAGCCATTCCAGGGAGGCAGGGATGGAGAGATTATTCAATGAGTACTAAGCTATAGTTAGGAACAAGGAGTTCTGGTGTGTAATTGCATAATAGATGACTATAATGATAACATTGTATATCTTTTTCTAGAGAAAAACAAGTGTTTTGAATGTTTTAGCTATAAGGTAATGAAAGATATTTGAAAAAAGATATGCATATCCATATTTAACATACAATGTATACATGTATTACAACATCACGATATGCCTCAAATATATGTATAATTACTATGTATTAGTAAAAATTCTTTTTTTCAAAAAAGAAACTAGAATTTCTTTCTTATGGAAAAAAACGGCAGTCATGACAGTAGTCTTGCCAAAAAGGTGGAGCCTTGTTGGGGGTCTTGTTGGGGGTCCCTCTAGTGGGGACCTGGACTCAAGTTGTGACGTCCATGCGGAGAAGAACTTTGGGACACACGGAATGCAGAGATGAGATGAATCAGTGCACTGTTTTTTGAGTTTTTCTGGGGAATTTATACCAAATTTTTGCAAAACAAGCAGGCTGGTAAAAGTTAGAATTTAACTAAACAATAGCACACAAGCTACTCCAATGATAGATCCCTTGTGATCTGGGGAACAATCACCAGGCTCCAAGCTGCCGTATAATTACTGGAATTACTGGAACCAATACCAGTAAAGAAACAAATCCAAGTAGAAATGGAGTCTAACAGAACTTTGTATTCAGATACGTTCATGCCACAATCTCCAAAGGAAGAGGGAGATGATAATGAAGACGCCTCACACCTCCCCAGGCACTCTGAGGACAAAGTGACCCAAAAT
>NW_024466139.1:0-87610 GCF_017591425.1 Ochotona curzoniae
CAGGAGACCAGCTGGATTGCGCCTGGGGACCCCAGCCGCCATGTGGCCGGGGCTCACGTGCCCGAGCATCAGCCCCGCCCCTCTTCCCGGCCCGGGCTTGGGTCTAGCCACGCCCCTGACGGCCCCAGTTTGGGGGTGGGATCAGCTGTACCTGCTCGCCCACGCTAAGCCCAATGAGGGCCGCACGTGGGGGTCCAGCCGCCCCGAAACAGTCTTCTGAGGGAGCGTGAAGATTGTGGGTTGCTTCCCAGGAGACAAGCTGGATTGCGCCTGGGGACCCCGGCCGCCATGTGGACGGGGCTCACGTACCAGAGCATCAGCCCCGACCCTCTTCCCAGCCCGGGCTTGGGTCTAGCCACGCCCCTGGCAGCCCCAGCCCGGGGGTGGGATCCGCTGGACCTGCTGGCCGATGCTAAGCCCAAAGAGGGCCGCGCATGGGGGTGCACCCTCCCCGAAACAGTCTTCTGAGGGAGCGTGAAGACTGTGGGTTGCTTCCCAGGAGACAAGCTGGATTGCGCCTGGGGACCCTGGCCGCCATGTGGCCGGGGCTCACGTCCCCGAGCATCAGCTCCGCCCCTCTTCCCGGCCCGGGCTTGGTTCTAGCCACGCCCCTGGCAGCCCCAGCCCGGGGGTGGGTTCGGCTGGACCTGCTCGGCGACGCTAAGCCCAAAGAGGGCGGCGCGTGGGGGTCCAGCCACCCAGAAACAGTCTTCCGAGGGAGCGTGAAGACTGTGGGTTGCTTCCCAGGAGACAAGATGGATTGCGCCTGGGGACACTGGCCGCCATGTGGCCGGGGCTCACGTCCCCGAGCGTCAGCCCCGCCCCTCTTCCCGGCCCGGGCTTGGGTCTAGCCACGCCCCTGGCGGCCCCAGCCCAGGGGTGGGATCCGCTGGACCTGCTCGCCCACGCTTAGCCCAAAGAGGGCCGCGCGTGGGGGTCCAGCCGCCCCAAAACTGTCTTCAGAGGGAGCGTGAAGACTGTGGGTTGCTTCCCAGGAGACAAGATGGATTGCGCCTGGGGACCCTGGCCGCCATGTGGCCGGGGCTCACGTCCCCGAGCGTCAGCCCCTCACTCTTCCAGGCCCGGGCTTGGGTCTAGCCACGCCCCTGACGGCCCCAGCCCGGGGGTGGGATCGGATGGACCTGCTTGCCGACACTAAGCCCAAAGAGGGCCGCACATGGGGGTCCAGCCGCCCTGAAACAGTCTTCCGAGGGAGCGTGAAGACTGTGGGTTGCTTCCCAGGAGACAAGCTGGATTGCGCCTGGGGACCACGGCCGCCATGTGGCCGGGGCTCATGTCCACAAGCGTCAGCCCCGGCCCTCTTCCCAGCCCGGGCTTGGGTCTATCCATGCCCCTGGCAGCCCCAGCCCAGGGGTGGGATCGGTTGGACCTGCTTGCCCACGCTAAGCCCAAAGAGGGCCGCGCGTGGGGGTCCAGGCACCCAGAAACAATCTTCAGAGGGAGCGTGAAGACTGTGGGTTGCTTCCCAGGAGACAAGCTGGATTGCACCTGAGGACCCCGGCCGCCATGTGGCCGGGGCTCACGTCCAAGAGCGTCAGCCCCGCCCCTCTTTCCGGCCCGGGCTTGGGTCTAGCCACGCCCCTGGCGGCCCCAGCCCGGGGGTGGGATCGGCTGGACCTGCTCGCCCAAGCTAAGCCCAAAGAGGGCCGTGCGTGGGGGTCCAGCCACCCTGAAACAGTCTTTGAGGGAGTGTGAAGACTGTGGGTTGCTTCCCAGGAGACAAGCTGGATTGCGCCTGGGGACCCCGGCCGCCATGTGGCCGGGGCTCACGTCCCCGAGCGTCAGCCCCGCCCCTCTTCCCGGCCCGGGCTTGGGTCTAGCCACGCCCCTGGCGGACCCATCCCGGGGGTGGGATTGGCTGGACCTGCTCGCCCATGCTAAGCCCAAGGAGGGCGACGCGTCGGGTCCAGCCGCCATGAAACTGTCTTCTGAGGGAGCGTGAAGACTGTGGGTTGCTTCCCAGGAGACAAGCTGGATTGCGCCTGGGGACCCTGGCCGCCATGTGGCCGGGGCTCACGTCCCCGAGCGTCAGCCCCGCCCTCTTCCCGGCCCGGGCTTGGGTCTAGCCACGCCCCTGGCGGCCCCAGCCCGGGGGTGGGATCGGCTGTACCTGCTTGCCCACGCTTAGCCCAAAGAGGGCGTCGCATGGGGGTCCAGCCGCCCTAAAACAGTCTACCGAGGGAGCGTGAAGACTGTGGGTTGCTTCCCAGGAGTCAAGCTGGATTGCGCCTGGGGACCCTGGCCGCCATGTGGCCGGGGCTCACGTCCCCGAGCGTCAGCCCCGCCCCTCTTCCCGGCCCGGGCTTGGGTCTAGCCACGCCCCTGGCGGCCCCAGCCCGGGGGTGGGATCCGCTGGACCTGCTGGCCGATGCTAAGCCCAAAGAGGGCCGCGCATGGGGGTGCACCCTCCCCGAAACACTCTTCTGAGGGAGCGTGAAGACTGTGGGTTGCTTCCCAAGAGACAAGCTGGATAGCAACTGGGGACCCCGGCCGCCATGTGGCCAGGGCTCACGTCCCCTAGCATCAGCCCCGCCCCTCTTCCCGGCCCGGGCTTGGGTCTAGCCACGCCCCTGGTGGCCCCAGCCCGGGGGTGGGATCGGCTGGACCTGCTCGCCAACACTAAGCCCAAAGAAGGCCGCACGAGGTGGTCCAGCCACCCCGAAACAGTCTTCCGAGGGAGCGTGAAGACTGTGGGTTGCTTCCCAGGAGACAAGCTGGATTGCGCCTGGGGACCCCAGCCGCCATGTGGCCGGGTGCTCACGTCCCCGAGCATCAGCCCCGCCCCTCTTCCAGGCCTGGGCTTGGGTCTAGCCACGCCCCTGACGGCCCCAGTTTGGGGGTGGGATCAGCTGTACCTGCTCGCCCACGCTAAGCCCAATGAGGGCCGCACGTGGGGGTCCAGCCGCCCCGAAACAGTCTTCTGAGGGAGCGTGAAGATTGTGGGTTGCTTCCCAGGAGACAAGCTGGATTGCGCCTGGGGACCCCGGCCGCCATGTGGCCGGGGCTCACGTACCAGAGCATCAGCCCCGACCCTCTTCCCAGCCCGGGCTTGGGTCTAGCCACGCCCCTGGCGGCCCCAGCCCGGGGGTGGGATCCGCTGGACCTGCTGGCCGATGCTAAGCCCAAAGAGGGCCGCGCATGGGGGTGCACCCTCCCCGAAACAGTCTTCTGAGGGAGCGTGAAGACTGTGGGTTGCTTCCCAGGAGACAAGCTGGATTGGGCCTGGGGACCCTGGCCACCATGTGGCCGGGGCTCACGTCCCCGAGCATCAGCCCCGCCCCTCTTCCCGGCCCGGGCTTGGTTCTAGCCACGCCCCTGGCAGCCCCAGCCCGGGGGTGGGTTCGGCTGGACCTGCTCGGCGACGCTAAGCCCTAAGAGGGCCGCACGTGAGGGTCCAACCGCCATGAAATTGTTTTCCGAGGGAGCGTGAAGACTGTGGGTTGCTTCCCAGGAGATAAGGTGGATTGCACCTGGGGACCCCGGCCGCCATGTGGCCGGGGCTCACTTCCAAGAGCGTCAGCCCCGCCCCTCTTTCCAGCCCGGGCTTGGGTCTAGCCACGCCCCTGGCGGCCCCAGCCCGGGGGTGGGATCGGCTGGACCTGCTCGCCCACACTAAGCCCAAAGAGGGCCGCACATGGGGGTCCTGCCGTCCCAAAACAGTCTTCCGAGGGAGCATGAAGACTGTGGGTTGCTTCCCAGAAGACAAGCTGGATTGCGCCTGGGGACCCTGGCCTCCATGTGGCCGGGGCTCACGTGCCCGAGCGTCAGCCCCGCCCATCTTCCTGGCCCGGGCTTGGGTCTAGCCACGCCCCTGGCGGCCCCAGCCCGGGGGTGGGATTCTCTGTACCTGCTTGCCGACGCTAAGCCCAAAGAGGGCCGCGCATGGGGGTGAACCCTCCCCGAAACAGTCTTCTGAGGGAGCGTGAAGACTGTGGGTTGCTTCCCAGGAGACAAGCTTGATTACGCCTGGGACACCAGCCGCCATGTGGCCGGGGCTCACATCCCCGAACGTCAGCCCCGCCCCTCTTCCTGGCCCGGGCTTGGGTCTAGCACGCCCCTTGCAGCCCCAGCCCGGGGGTGGGATCGGCTGGACCTGCTTGCCGACGCTAAGCCCAAAGAGGGCGGCGCGTGGGGGTCCAGCCACCCAGAAACAGTCTTCCGAGGGAGCGTGAAGACTGTGGGTTGCTTCCCAGGAGACAAGCTGGATTGCGCCTGAGGACGCTGGCCGCCATGTGGCCGGGGCTCACGTGCCCGAGCGTCAGCCCCGCCCCTCTTCCCGGCCCGGGCTTGGGTCTAGCCACGCCCCTGATGGCCCCAGCCCGGGGGTGGGATCCTCTGGACCTGCTGGCCTACACTAAGCCCTAATAGGGCCGCGCGTGGGGGTCCAGCCGCTCCGAAACAGTCTTCTGAGCGAGCGTGAAGACTGTGGGTTGCTTCCCAGGAGACAAGCTGGATTGCGCCTGGGGACCCTGGACGCCATGTGGCAGTGGCACACGTTCCCGAGCATCAGCCCCGCCCTCTTCCAGGCCCGGGCTTGGGTCTAGCCACGCCCCTGACGGCCCCAGCCCGGGGTTGGGATCCGCTGGACCTGCTTGCCCACGCTAAGCCCAAAGAGGGCCGCGCATGGGGGTGCACCCTCCCCGAAACAGTCTTCTGAGGGAGCGTGAAGACTGTGGGTTGCTTCCCAGGAGACAAGCTTGATTGGGCCTGGGGACCCTGGCCGCTATGGGGCCGGGGCTCAATCCCCGAGCATCAGCCCCGCCCCTCTTCCCGGCCCGGGCTTGGGTCTAGCCACGCCCCTGGCGGCCCCAGCCCGGGGATGGGATCGCCTGGACATTCTCGCCCACGCTAAGCCCAAAGAGGGCCGCACGTAGGGGTCCAGCCGCCACGAAACAGACTTCTGAGGGAGCGTGAAGACTGTGGGTTGCTTCCCAGGAGACAAGCTGGATTGCGCCTGGGGACCCCGGCCCCCATGTGGCCGGGGCTCACGTCCCCGAGCGTCAGCCCCGCCCCTCTTCCCGGCCCGGGCTTGGGTCTAGCCACGCCCCTGACGGCCCCAGCCCGGGGGTGGGATCGGTTGGACCTGCTTGCCCACGCTAAGCCCAAATTGGGCGGCTCGTGGGGGTCCAGCCGCCCCGAAACAGTCTTCTGAGGGAGCGTGAAGACTGTGGGTTGCTTCCCAGGAGACAAGCTGGATTGCACCTTGGGACCCCGGCCGCCATGTGGCCGGGGCTCACGTCCAAGAGCATCAGCCCCGCCCCTCTTCCCGGCCCGGGCTTAGGTCAAGCCACGCCCCTGGCGGCCCCAGCCGGGGGGTGGGATCGGCTGGACCTGCTCGCCGACACTAAGCCCAAAGAGGGCCCCGCATGGGGGTCCAGCAACCCCGAAACAGACTTCAGAGGGAGCGTGAAGACTGTGGGTTGCTTCCCAGGAGACAAGCTGGATTGCGCCTGGGGACCCTGGCCGCCATGTGGCCGGGGCTCACGTCCCCGAGCGTCAGCCCCGCCCCTCTTCCCGGTCCGGGCTTGGGTCTAGCCACGCCCCTGGCGGCCCCAGCCCGGGGGTGGGATCGGATGGACCTGCTCGCCAAGGCTAAGCCCAAAGAGGGCCGCGCGTGGGGGTCCAACCGCCATGAAATTGTTTTCCGAGGGAGCGTGAAGACTGTGGGTTGCTTCCCAGGAGACAAGCTGGATTGCACCTGGGGACCCCGGCCGCCATGTGGCCGGGGCTCACCTCCAAGAGCATCAGCCCCGCCCCTCTTCCCGGCCCGGGCTTGGGTCTAGCCACGCCCCTGGCGGCCCCAGCCCGGGGGTGGGATCGGCTGTACCTGCTCGCCGACACTAAGCCCAAAGAGGGCCGCGCATGGGTGTCCAGCCGCCCCAAAACAATCTTCCGAGGGAGCATGAAGACTGTGGGTTGCTTCCCAGGAGACAAGCTGGATTGCGCCTCGGGACCCTAGCCGCCATGTGGCCGGGGCTCACGTCCCAGAGCGTCAGCCCTGCCCTCTTCCCGGCCCGGGCTTGGGTCTAGCCACGCCCCTTGCGGCCCCAGCCGGGGGGTGGGATCGGCTGGACCTGCTCGCCGACACTAAGCCCAAAGAGGGCCGCGCGTGGGGGTCCAGCCGCCCCAAAACAGTCTTCTGAGGGAGCATGAAGACTGTGGGTTGCTTCCCAGGAGACAAGCTGGATTGCGCCTGGGGAACCTGGCCGCCATGTGGCCGGGGCTCACGTGCCCGACCGTCAGCCCCGACCCTCTTCCCGGCCCGGGCTTGGGTCTAGCCACGCCCCTGGCGGCCCCAGCCCGGGGGTGGGATCCTCTCGACCTGCTCGCCCACGCTAAGACCCAAAGAGGGCCGCACGTAGGGGTCCAGCCGCCACGAAACAGTCTTCTGAGGGAGCGTGAAGACTGTGGGTTGCTTCCCAGGAGACAAGCTGGATTGCGCCTGGGGACCCCGGCCCCCATGTGGCCGGGGCTCACGTGCCCGAGCGTCAGCCCCGCCCCTCTTCCCAGCCCGGGCTTGGGTCTAGCCACGCCCCTGACGGCCCCAGCCCAGGGGTGGGATCGGTTGGACCTGCTTGCCCACGCTAAGCCCAAAGAGGGCGGCTCGTGGGGGTCCAGCCGCCCCGAAACAGTCTTTGAGGGAGTGTTAAGACTGTGGGTTGCTTCCCAGGAGACAAGCTGGATTGCGCCTGGGGACCCTGGCCGCCATGTGGCCAGGGCTCACGTCCAAGAACGTCAGCCCCGCCCCTCTTCCTTGCCCGGGCTTGGGTCTAGCCACGCCCCTGGCGGCCCCAGCCCGGGGGTGGGATCCTCTGTACCTGCTTGCCGACGCTAAGCCAAAAGAGGGCCGCGCATGGGGGTGCACCCTCCCCGAAACAGTCTTCTGAGGGACCGTGAAGACGGTGGGTGGCTTCCCAAGAGACAAGCTGGATTGCACCTGGGGACCCCGGCCGCCATGTGGCCGGGGCTCAATCCCCGAGCGTCAGCCCCGCCCCTCTTCCCGGCCCGGGCTTGGTTCTAGCCACGCCCCTGGCGGCCCCAGCCCGGGGGTGGGATCCTCTGGACCTGCTCGGCGACGCTAAGCCCTAAGAGGGCCGCGCGTGGGGGTCCAACCGCCATGAAATTGTTTTCCGAGGGAGCGTGAAGACTGTGGGTTGCTTCCCAGGAGACAAGCTGGATTGCGCCTCGGGACCCTGGCCGCCATGTGGCTGGTGCTCACGTCCAAGAGCGTCAGCCCCTTCCCTCTTCCCGGCCCGGACTTGGGTCTAGCCACGCCCCTGGCGGCCCCAGCCGGGGGGTGGGATCGGCTGGACCTGCTCGCCCACACTAAGCCCAAAGAGGGCCGCGCGTGGGGGTCCAGCCGCCCCAAAACAGTCTTCTGAGGGAGAATGAAGACTGTGGGTTGCTTCCCAGGAGACAAGCTGGATTGCGCCTGGGGAACCTGGCCACCATGTGGCCGGGGCTCACGTCCCCGAGCGTCAGCCCCGCCCCTCTTCCCGGCCCGGGCTTGGGTCTAGCCACGCCCCTGGCGCCCCCAGCCCGGGGGTGTGATCGGCTGGACCTGCTCGCCAACGCTAAGCCCAAAGAGGGCCGCTCGTGGGGATCCAGCCGCCCCGAAACAGTCTTCTGAGGGAGCGTGAAGACTGTGGGTTGCTTCCCAAGAGACAAGCTGGATTGCGCCTGGGGACCTTGGCCGCCATGTGGCAGTGGCACACGTTCCCGAGCGTCAGCCCCGCCTTCTTCCAGGCCCGGGCTTGGGTCTAGCCACGCCCCTGATGGCCCCAGCCCGGGGTTGGGATCCGCTGGACCTGCTTGCCGACGCTAGGCCCAAAGAGGGCCCCGCATGGGGGTCCAGCCACCCCGAAACAGTCTTCAGAGGGAGCGTGAAGACTGTGGGTTGCTTCCCAGGAGACAAGCTGGATTGCGCCTGGGGACCCTGGCCGCCATGTGGCCGGGGCTCACGTCCCCGAGCGTCAGCCCCGCCCCTCTTCCCGGCCCGGGCTTGGGTCTAGCCACGCCCCTGGCGGCCCCAGCCCGGGGGTGGGATCGGATGGACCTGCTCGCCAAGGCTAAGCCCAAAGAGGGCCGCGCGTGGGGGTCCAACCGCCATGAAATTGTTTCCGAGGGAGCGTGAAGACTGTGGGTTGCTTCCCAGGAGACAAGCTGGATTGCACCTGGGGACCCCGGCCGCCATGTGGCCGGGGCTCACCTCCCAGAGCATCAGCCCCGCCCCTCTTCCCGGCCCGGGCTTGGGTCTAGCCACGCCCCTGGCGGCCCCAGCCCGGGGGTGGGATCGGCTGTACCTGCTCGCCGACGCTAAGCCCAAAGAGGGCCGCGCATGGGTGTCCAGCCGCCCCGAAACAGTCTTCCGAGGGAGCGTGAAGACTGTGGGTTGCTTCCCAGGAGACAAGCTGGATTGCGCCTGGGGACCCTGGCCGCCATGTGGCCGGGGCTCACGTCCCAGAGCGTCAGCCCCGACCCTCTTCCCGGCCCGGGCTTGGGTCTAGCCACGCCCCTGGCGGCCCCAGCCGGGGGGTGGGATCGGCTGGAACTGCTCGCCGACACTAAGCCCAAAGAGGGCCGCGCGTGGGGGTCCAGCCGCCCCAAAACAGTCTTCTGAGGGAGCATGAAGACTGTGGGTTGCTTCCCAGGAGACAAGCTGGATTGCGCCTGGGGAACCTGGCCGCCATGTGGCCGGGGCTCACGTGCCCGAGCGTCAGCCCCGACCCTCTTCCCGGCCCGGGCTTGGGTCTAGCCACGCCCCTGGCGGCCCCAGCCCGGGGGTGGGATCGCCTGGACCTGCTCGCCCACGCTAAGACCCAAAGAGGGCCGCACGTAGGGGTCCAGCCGCCACGAAACAGTCTTCTGAGGGAGCGTGAAGACTGTGGGTTGCTTCCAAGGAGACAAGCTGGATTGCGCCTGGGGACCCCGGCCCCCATGTGGCCGGGGCTCACGTCCCCGAGCGTCAGCCCCGCCCCTCTTCCCAGCCCGGGCTTGGGTCTAGCCACGCCCCTGACGGCCCCAGCCCAGGGGTGGGATCGGTTGGACCTGCTTGCCCACGCTAAGCCCAAAGAGGGCGGCTCGTGGGGGTCCAGCCGCCCCGAAACAGTCTTCTGAGGGAGTGTAAAGACTGTGGGTTGCTTCCCAGGAGACAAGCTGGATTGCGCCTGGGGACCCTGGCCGCCATGTGGCCAGGGCTCACGTCCAAGAACGTCAGCCCCGCCCCTCTTCCTTGCCCGGGCTTGGGTCTAGCCACGCCCCTGGCGGCCCCAGCCCGGGGGTGGGATCCTCTGTACCTGCTTGCCGACGCTAAGCCAAAAGAGGGCCGCGCATGGGGGTGCACCCTCCCCGAAACAGTCTTCTGAGGGACCGTGAAGACGGTGGGTGGCTTCCCAAGAGACAAGCTGGATTGCACCTGGGGACCCCGGCCGCCATGTGGCCGGGGCTCAATCCCCGAGCGTCAGCCCCGCCCCTCTTCCCGGCCCGGGCTTGGTTCTAGCCACGCCCCTGGCGGCCCCAGCCCGGGGGTGGGATCCTCTGGACCTGCTCGGCGACGCTAAGCCCTAAGAGGGCCGCGCGTGGGGGTCCAACCGCCATGAAATTGTTTTCCGAGGGAGCGTGAAGACTGTGGGTTGCTTCCCAGGAGACAAGCTGGATTGCGCCTCGGGACCCTGGCCGCCATGTGGCCGGTGCTCACGTCCAAGAGCGTCAGCCCCTTCCCTCTTCCCGGCCCGGACTTGGGTCTAGCCACGCTCCTGGCGGCCCCAGCCGGGGGGTGGGATCGGCTGGACCTGCTCGCCCACACTAAGCCCAAAGAGGGCCGCTCGTGGGGATCCAGCCGCCCCGAAACAGTCTTCTGAGGGAGCGTGAAGACTGTGGGTTGCTTCCCAAGAGACAAGCTGGATTGCGCCTGGGGACCTTGGCCGCCATGTGGCAGTGGCACACGTTCCCGAGCGTCAGCCCCGCCTTCTTCCAGGCCCGGGCTTGGGTCTAGCCACGCCCCTGATGGCCCCAGCCCGGGGTTGGGATCCGCTGGACCTGCTTGCCGACGCTAGGCCCAAAGAGGGCCGCGCATGGGGGTGCACCCTCCCCGAAACAGTCTTCTGAGGGAGCGTGAAGACTGTGGGTTGCTTCCCAGGAGACAAGCTTGATTGGGCCTGGGGACCCTGGCCGCCATGTGGCCGGGGCTCAATCCCCGAGCGTCAGCCCCGCCCCTCTTCCCGGCCCGGGCTTGGGTCTAGCCACGCCCCTGGCGGCCCCAGCCCGGGGGTGGGATCGCCTGGACCTGCTCGCCCACGCTAAGCCCAAAGAGGGCCGCACGTAGGGGTCCAGCCGCCACGAAACAGTCTTCTGAGGGAGCGTGAAGACTGTGGGTTGCTTCCCAGGAGACAAGCTGGATTGCGCCTGGGGACCCTGGCCGCCATGTGGCCGGGGCTCACGTCACCGAGCGTCAGCACCGCCCCTCTTCCCGGCCAGGGCTTGGGTCTAGCCACGCCCCTGTCGGCCCCAGCCCGGGGGTGTGATCAGATGGAACTGCTCGCCGATGCTAAGCCCAAAGAGGGCCGCACGTGGAGGTCTAGCCGCCATGACACTGTCTTCCGAGGGAGCCTGAAGACTGTGGGTTGCTTCCCAGGAGACAAGCTGGATTGCGCCTGAGGACGCTGGCCGCCATGTGGCCGGGGCTCACGTCCCAGAGCGTCAGCCCCGACCCTCTTCCCGGCCCGGGCTTGGGTCTAGCCACGCCCCTGGCGGCCCCAGCCCTGGGGTGGGATCCTCTCGACGTGCTCGCCCACGCTAAGACCCAAAGAGGGCCGCACGTAGGGGTCCAGCCGCCACGAAACAGTCTTCTGAGGGAGCGTGAAGACTGTGGGTTGCTTCCAAGGAGACAAGCTGGATTGCGCCTGAGGACCCCGGCCCCCATGTGGCCGGGGCTCACGTCCCCGAGCGTCAGCCCCGCCCCTCTTCCCAGCCCGGGCTTGGGTCTAGCCACGCCCCTGACGGCCCCAGCCCAGGGGTGGGATCGGTTGGACCTGCTTGCCCACGCTAAGCCCAAAGAGGGCGGCTCGTGGGGGTCCAGCCGCCCCGAAACAGTCTTCTGAGGGAGTGTAAAGACTGTGGGTTGCTTCCCAGGAGACAAGCAGGATTGCGCCTGGGGACCCTGGCCGCCATGTGGCCAGGGCTCACGTCCAAGAACGTCAGCCCCGCCCCTCTTCCTTGCCCGGGCTTGGGTCTAGCCACGCCCCTGGCGGCCCCAGCCCGGGGGTGGGATCCTCTGTACCTGCTTGCCGACGCTAAGCCAAAAGAGGGCCGCGCATGGGGGTGCACCCTCCCCGAAACAGTCTTCTGAGGGACCGTGAAGACGGTGGGTGGCTTCCCAAGAGACAAGCTGGATTGCACCTGGGGACCCCGGCCGCCATGTGGCCGGGGCTCAATCCCCGAGCATCAGCCCCGCCCCTCTTCCCGGCCCGGGCTTGGTTCTAGCCACGCCCCTGGCGGCCCCAGCCCGGGGGTGGGATCCTCTGGACCTGCTCGGCGACGCTAAGCCCTAAGAGGGCCGCGCGTGGGGGTCCAACCGCCATGAAATTGTCTTCCGAGGGAGCGTGAAGACTGTGGGTTGCTTCCCAGGAGACAAGCTGGATTGCGCCTCGGGACCCTGGCCGCCATGTGGCCGGGGCTCACGTCCAAGAGCATCAGCCCCGCCCCTCTTCCCGGCCCGGGCTTAGGTCAAGCCACGCCCCTGGCGGCCCCAGCCCGGGGGTGGGATCGGCTGGACCTGCTCGCCCACGCTAAGACCAAAGAGGGCCCCGCATGGGGGTCCAGCAACCCCGAAACAGACTTCAGAGGGAGCGTGAAGACTGTGGGTTGCTTCCCAGGAGACAAGCTGGATTGCGCCTGGGGACCCTGGACGCCATGTGGCCGGGGCTCACGTCCAAGAGCGTCAGCCCCGCCCCTCTTCCCGGTCCGGGCTTGGGTCTAGCCACGCCCCTGGCGGCCCCAGACCTGGGGTGGGATCGGATGGACCTGCTCGCCAACGCTAAGCCCAAAGAGGGCCGTGCGTGGGGGTCCAACCACCATGAAATTGTTTTCCGAGGGAGCGTGAAGACTGTGGGTTGCTTCCCAGGAGACAAGCTGGATTGCACCTGGGGACCCTGGACGCCATGTGGCCGGGGCTCACCTCCAAGAGCATCAGCCCCGCCCCTCTTCCCGGCCCGGGCTTGGGTCTAGCCACGCCCCTGGCGGCCCCAGCCCGGGGGTGGGATCGCCTGGACCTGCTCGCCCACACTAAGCCCAAAGAGGGCCGCACATGGGGGTCCAGCCGTCCCGAAACAGTCTTCCGAGGGAGCATGAAGACTGTGGGTGGCTTCCCAGGAGACAAGCTTGATTGGGCCAGGGGACCCTGGCCGCCATGTGGCCGGGGCTCTATCCCCGAGCGTCAGCCCCGCCCCCCTTCCCGGCCCGGGCGTGGTTCTAGCCACGCCCCTGGCGGCCCCAGCCCGGGGGTGGGATCGGCTGGACCTGCTCGCTGACGCTAAGCCCTAAGAGGGCCGCGAGTGGGGGTCCAGCCGCCCCGAAACAGTCTACCGAGGGAGCGTGAAGACTGTGGGTTGCTTCCCAGGAGACAAGCTGGATTGCACCTGGGGACCCCGGCCGCCATGTGGCCGGGGCTCACGTCCCCGAGCGTCAGCCCCGCCCCTCTTCCCGGCCCGGGCTTGGGTCTAGCCACGCCCCTGACGGCCCCAGCCCGGGGGTGGGATCGGTTGGACCTGCTTGCCCACGCTAAGCCCAAAGAGGGCGGCTCGTGGGGGTCCAGCCGTCCCGAAACAGTCTTCTGAGGGAGCGTGAAGACTGTGGGTTGCTTCCCAGGAGACAAGCTGGATTGCACCTTGGGACCCTGGCCGCCATGTGGCCGGGGCTCACGTCCAAGAGCATCAGCCCCGCCCCTCTTCCCGGCCCGGGCTTAGGTCAAGCCACGCCCCTGGCGGCCCCAGCCCGGGGGTGGGATCCTCTGGACCTGCTCGGCGACGCTAAGCCCAAAGAGGGCCCCGCATGGGGGTCCAGCAACCCCGAAACAGACTTCAGAGGGAGCGTGAAGACTGTGGGTTGCTTCCCAGGAGACAAGCTGGATTGCGCCTGGGGACCCTGGACGCCATGTGGCCGGGGCTCACGTCCAAGAGCGTCAGCCCCGCCCCTCTTCCCGGTCCGGGCTTGGGTCTAGCCACGCCCCTGGCGGCCCCAGCCCTGGGGTGGGATCAGATGGACCTGCTCGCCAAGGCTAAGCCCAAAGAGGGCCGCGCGTGGGGGTCCAACCGCCATGAAATTGTTTTCCGAGGGAGCGTGAAGACTGTGGGTTGCTTCCCAGGAGACAAGCTGGATTGCACCTGGGGACCCCGGCCGCCATGTGGCCGGGGCTCACCTCCAAGAGCATCAGCCCCGCCCCTCTTCCCGGCCCGGGCTTGGGTCTAGCCACGCCCCTGGCGGCCCCAGCCCGGGGGTGGGAGCGGCTGGACCTGCTCGCCGACACTAAGCCCAAAGAGGGCCGCACGTGAGGCTCCAGCCGCCCCAAAACAGTTTTCTGAGGGAGCATGAAGACTGTGGGTTGCTTCCAAGAGACAAGCTGGATTGCGCCTGGGGACCCTGGCCGCCATGTGGCCGGGGCTCACGTCCCCGAGCGTCAGCCCCGCCCCTCTTCCCAGCCCGGGCTTGGGTCTAGCCACGCCCCTGGCGGCCCCAGCCCGGGGGTGGGATCGCCTGGACCTGCTCGCCAACGCTAAGCCCAAAGAGGGCAGCACGTGGGGTTCCAGCCGCCCCGAAACAGTCTTCTGAGGGAGCGTGAAGACTGTGGGTTGCTTCCCAAGAGACAAGCTGGATTGCGCCTGGGGACCTTGGCCGCCATGTGGCAGTGGCACACGTTCCCGAGCGTCAGCCCCGCCCTCTTCCAGGCCCGGGCTTGGGTCTAGCCACGCCCCTGATGGCCCCAGCCCGGGGGTGGGATCCTCTGTACCTGCTTGCCGACGCTAAGCCCAAAGAGGTCAATGCGCATGGGGGTGCACCCTCCCCGAAACAGTCTTCTGAGGGAGCGTGAAGACTGTGGGTTGCTTCCCAGGAGACAAGCTTGATTGCGCCTGGGGACCCTGGCCGCCATGTGGCTGGGGCTCAATCCCCGAACGTCAGCCCCGCCCCTCTTCCCGGCCCGGGCTTGGGTCTAGCCACACCCCTGGCGGCCCCAGCCCGGGGGTGGGATCGGCTGGACCTGCTCGCCCACGCTAAGCCCAAAGAGGGCCGCACGTAGGGGTCCAGCCTCCACGAAACAGTCTTCTGAGGGAGCGTGAAGACTGTGGGTTGCTTCCCAGGAGACAAGCTGGATTGCGCCTGGGGACCCCGGCCGCCATGCGGCCGGGGCTCACGTCCAAGAGCTTCAGCCCCGCCCCTCTTCCCGGCCCGGGCTTGGGTCTAGCCACGCCCCTGGCGGCCCCAGCCGGGGGGTGGGATCGGCTGGACCTGCTCGGTGACGCTAAGCCCTAAGAGGGCCGCACGTGGGGGTCCAACCGCCATGAAATTGTTTTCCGAGGAAGCGTGAAGACTGTGGGTTGCTTCCCAGGAGACAAGCTGGATTGCACCTGGGGACCCCGGCCGCCATGTGGCCGGGGCTCACGTCCAAGAGCATCAGCCCCGCCCCTCTTCCCGGCCCGGGCTTGGTTCTAGCCACGCCCCTGGCGGCCCCAGCCCGGGGATGGGATCGGCTGGACCTGCTCGCCCACACTAAGCCCAAAGAGGGCCGCACATGGGGGTCCTGCCGTCCCGAAACAGTCTTCCGAGGGAGCATGAAGACTGTGGGTTGCTTCCCAGGAGACAAGCTGGATTGCGCCTGGGGACCCTGGCCGCCATGTGGCCAGGGCTCACGTCCCCGAGCGTCAGCCCCGCCCCTTTTCCTTGCCCGGGTTGGGTCTAGCCACGCCCCTGGCGGCCCCAGCCCGGGGGTAGGATCGGCTGGACCTGCTCGCCCACGCTAAGCCCAAAGAGGGCCGCGCGTGGAGGTCCACACCCCATGAAACTGTCTTCCGAGGGAGCGTAAAGACTGTGGGTTGCTTCCCAGGAGACAAGCTGGATTGCGCCTGGGGAACCTGACCCCCATGTGGCCGGTGCTCACGTCCCCGAGCATCAGCCCCGCCCCTCTTCCCGGCCCGGGCTTGGGTCTAGCCACGCCCCTGGCGGCCCCAGCCCGGGGGTGGGATCGGCTGGACCTGCTCGCCAACGCTAAGCCCAAAGAGGGCCGCGCGTGGGGGTCCAGCCGTCCCGAAACAGTCTTCTGAGGGAGCATGAAGACTGTGGGTTGCTTCCCAAGAGACAAGCTGGATTGCGCCTGGGGACCTTGGCCGCCATGTGGCAGTGGCACACGTTCCCGAGCGTCAGCCCCGCCCCTCTTCCAGGCCCGGGCTTGGGTCTAGCCACGCCCCTGACGGCCCCAGCCCGGGGGTGGGATCCTCTGTACCTGCTTGCCAACGCTAAGCCCGAAGAGGGCCGCACATGGGGGTGCACCCTCCCCGAAACAGTCTTCTGAGGGAGCGTGAAGACTGTGGGTTGCTTCCCAGGAGACAAGCTTGATTGCGCCTGGGGACCCCGGCCGCCATGTGGCCGGGGCTCAATCCACGAGCGTCAGCCCCGCCCCTCTTCCCGGCCCGGGCTTGGGTCTAGCCACGCCCCTGACGGCCCCAGCCCGGGGGTGGGATCGGTTGGACCTGCTTGCCCACGCTAAGCCCAAATTGGGCGGCTCGTGGGGGTCCAGCCGCCCCGAAACAGTCTTCTGAGGGAGCGTGAAGACTGTGGGTTGCTTCCCAGGAGACAAGCTGGATTGCACCTTGGGACCCCGGCCGCCATGTGGCCGGGGCTCACGTCCAAGAGCATCAGCCCCGCCCCTCTTCCCGGCCCGGGCTTAGGTCAAGCCACGCCCCTGGCGGCCCCAGCCGGGGGTGGGATCGGCTGGACCTGCTCGCCGACACTAAGCCCAAAGAGGGCCCCGCATGGGGGTCCAGCAACCCCGAAACAGACTTCAGAGGGAGCGTGAAGACTGTGGGTTGCTTCCCAGGAGACAAGCTGGATTGCGCCTGGGGACCCTGGCCGCCATGTGGCCGGGGCTCACGTCCCCGAGCGTCAGCCCCGCCCCTCTTCCCGGTCCGGGCTTGGGTCTAGCCACGCCCCTGGCGGCCCCAGCCCCGGGGGTGGGATCGGATGGACCTGCTCGCCAACGCTAAGCCCAAAGAGGGCCGCGCGTGCGGGTCCAAACGCCATGAAATTGTTTTCCGAGGGAGCGTGAAGACTGTGGGTTGCTTCCCAGGAGACAAGCTGGATTGCACCTGGGGACCCCGGCCGCCATGTGGCCGGTGCTCACCTCCAAGAGCATCAGCCCCGCCCCTCTTCCCGGCCCGGGCTTGGGTCTAGCCACGCCCCTGGCGGCCCCAGCCCGGGGGTGGGATCGGCTGTACCTGCTCGCCGACACTAAGCCCAAAGAGGGCCGCGCATGGGTGTCCAGCCGCCCCAAAACAATCTTCCGAGGGAGCATGAAGACTGTGGGTTGCTTCCCAGGAGACAAGCTGGATTGCGCCTCGGGACCCTAGCCGCCATGTGGCCGGGGCTCACGTCCCAGAGCGTCAGCCCCGACCCTCTTCCCGGCCCGGGCTTGGGTCTAGCCACGCCCCTGGCGGCCCCAGCCCGGGGTTGGGATCCTCTGTACCTGCTTGCCGACGCTAAGCCAAAAGAGGGCCGCACGTGAGGCTCCAGCCGCCCCAAAACAGTCTTCTGAGGGAGCATGAAGACTGTGGGTTGCTTCCCAGGAGACAAGCTGGATTGCGCCTGGGGAACCTGGCCGCCATGTGGCCGGGGCTCACGTGCCCGAGCGTCAGCCCCGACCCTCTTCCCGGCCCGGGCTTGGGTCTAGCCACGCCCCTGGCGGCCCCAGCCCGGGGGTGGGATCCTCTCGACCTGCTCGCCCACGCTAAGACCCAAAGAGGGCCGCACGTAGGGGTCCAGCCGCCACGAAACAGTCTTCTGAGGGAGCGTGAAGACTGTGGGTTGCTTCCAAGGAGACAAGCTGGATTGCGCCTGGGGACCCCGGCCCCCATGTGGCCGGGGCTCACGTGCCCGAGCGTCAGCCCCGCCCCTCTTCCCAGCCCGGGCTTGGGTCTAGCCACGCCCCTGACGGCCCCAGCCCAGGGGTGGGATCGGTTGGACCTGCTTGCCCACGCTAAGCCCAAAGAGGGCGGCTCGTGGGGGTCCAGCCGCCCCGAAACAGTCTTCTGAGGGAGTGTAAAGACTGTGGGTTGCTTCCCAGGAGACAAGCTGGATTGCGCCTGGGGACCCTGGCCGCCATGTGGCCAGGGCTCACGTCCAAGAACGTCAGCCCCGCCCCTCTTCCTTGCCCGGGCTTGGGTCTAGCCACGCCCCTGGCGGCCCCAGCCCGGGGGTGGGATCCTCTGTACCTGCTTGCCGACGCTAAGCCAAAAGAGGGCCGCGCATGGGGGTGCACCCTCCCCGAAACAGTCTTCTGCGGGACCGTGAAGACGGTGGGTGGCTTCCCAAGAGACAAGCTGGATTGCACCTGGGGACCCCGGCCGCCATGTGGCCGGGGCTCAATCCCCGAGCGTCAGCCCCGCCCCTCTTCCCGGCCCGGGCTTGGTTCTAGCCACGCCCCTGGCGGCCCCAGCCCGGGGGTGGGATCCTCTGGACATGCTCGGCGACGCTAAGCCCTAAGAGGGCCGCGCGTGGGGGTCCAACCGCCATGAAATTGTTTTCCGAGGGAGCGTGAAGACTGTGGGTTGCTTCCCAGGAGACAAGCTGGATTGCGCCTCGGGACCCGGGCCGCCATGTGGCCGGTGCTCACGTCCAAGAGCGTCAGCCCCTTCCCTCTTCCCGGCCCGGACTTGGGTCTAGCCACGCCCCTGGCGGCCCCAGCCGGGGGGTGGGATCGGCTGGACCTGCTCGCCCACACTAAGCCCAAAGAGGGCCGCGCGTGGGGGTCCAGCCGCCCCAAAACAGTCTTCTGAGGGAGAATGAAGACTGTGGGTTGCTTCCCAGGAGACAAGCTGGATTGCGCCTGGGGAACCTGGCCGCCATGTGGCCGGGGCTCACGTCCCCGAGCGTCAGCCCCGCCCCTCTTCCCGGCCCGGGCTTGGGTCTAGCCACGCCCCTGGCGGCCCCAGCCCGGGGGTGTGATCGGCTGGACCTGCTCGCCAACGCTAAGCCCAAAGAGGGCCGCTCGTGGGGATCCAGCCGCCCCGAAACAGTCTTCTGAGGGAGCGTGAAGACTGTGGGTTGCTTCCCAAGAGACAAGCTGGATTGCGCCTGGGGACCTTGGCCGCCATGTGGCAGTGGCACACGTTCCCGAGCGTCAGCCCCGCCCTCTTCCAGGCCCGGGCTTGGGTCTAGCCACGCCCCTGATGGCCCCAGCCCGGGGTTGGGATCGCCTGGACCTGCTTGCCGACGCTAGGCCCAAAGAGGGCCGCGCATGGGGGTGCACCCTCCCGAAACAGTCTTCTGAGGGAGCGTGAAGACTGTGGGTTGCTTCCCAGGAGACAAGCTTGATTGCGCCTGGGGACCCTGGCCGCCATGTGGCCGGGGCTCAAGTCCCCGAGCGTCAGCCCCGCCCCTCTTCCCGGCCCGGGCTTGGGTCTAGCCACGCCCCTGGCGGCCCCAGCCCGGGGGTGGGATCGCCTGGACCTGCTCGCCCACGCTAAGCCCAAAGAGGGCCGCACGTGGGGGTCCAGCCGCCACGAAACAGTCTTCTGAGGGAGCGTGAAGACTGTGGGTTGCTTCCCAGGAGACAAGCTGGATTGCGCCTGGGGACCCTGGCCGCCATGTGGCCGGGGCTCACGTCCCGAGCGTCAGCCCCGCCCCTCTTCCCGGCCCGGGCTTGGGTCTAGCCACGCCCCTGGCGGCCCCAGCCCGGGGGTGGGATCAGCTGGACCTGCTCGCCGACGCTAAGCCCAAAGAGGGCCGCACGTGGGGTCCAGCCGCCCAGAAACTGTCTTCCGAGGGAGCCTGAAGACTGTGGGTTGCTTCCCAGGAGACAAGCTGGATTGCGCCTGGGGACGCTGGCCGCCATGTGGCCGGGGCTCACGTCCCAGAGCGTCAGCCCCGCCCCTCTTCCCGGCCCGGGCTTGGGTCTAGCCACGCCCCTGGCGGCCCCAGCCCTGGGGTGGGATCCGCTGGACCTGCTCGCCCACGCTAAGCCCAAAGAGGGCCGCACGTAGGGGTCCAGCCGCCACGAAACAGTCTTCTGAGGGAGCGTGAAGACTGTGGGTTGCTTCCCAGGAGACAAGCTGGATTGCGCCTGGGACCCCGGCCGCCATGTGGCCGGGGCTCACGTCCCCGAGCGTCAGCCCCGCCCCTCTTCCCGGCCCGGGCTTGGGTCTAGCCACGCCCCTGGCGGCCCCAGCCCAGGGGTGGGATCGGCTGGACCTGCTTGCCCACGCTAAGCCCAAAGAGGGCCGCTCGTGGGGGTCCAGCCGCCCCGAAACAGTCTTCTGAGGGAGCTGTAAAGACTGTGGGTTGCTTCCCAGGAGACAAGCTGGATTGCGCCTGGGGACCCTGGCCGCCATGTGGCCAGGGCTCACGTCCAAGAGCGTCAGCCCCGCCCCTCTTCCTTGCCCGGGCTTGGGTCTAGCCACGCCCCTGGCGGCCCCACCCCGGGGGTGGGATCCTCTGTACCTGCTTGCCGACGCTAAGCCCAAAGAGGGCCGCGCATGGGGGTGCACCCTCCCCGAAACAGTCTTCTGAGGGAGCGTGAAGACTGTGGGTGGCTTCCCAAGAGACAAGCTGGATTGCGCCTGGGGACCCCGGCCGCCATGTGGCCGGGGCTCAATCCCCGAGCGTCAGCCCCGCCCCTCTTCCCGGCCCGGGCTTGGTTCTAGCCACGCCCCTGGCGGCCCCAGCCCGGGGGTGGGATCCTCTGGACCTGCTCGGCGACGCTAAGCCCTAAGAGGGCCGCGCGTGGGGGTCCAACCGCCATGAAACTGTTTTCCGAGGGAGCGTGAAGACTGTGGGTTGCTTCCCAGGAGACAAGCTGGATTGCGCCTCGGGACCCTGGCCGCCATGTGGCCGGTGCTCACGTCCAAGAGCGTCAGCCCCTCCCTCTTCCCGGCCCGGGCTTGGGTCTAGCCACGCCCCTGGCGGCCCCAGCCGGGGGTGGGATCGGCTGGACCTGCTCGCCGACACTAAGCCCAAAGAGGGCCGCGCGTGGGGGTCCAGCCGCCCCAAAACAGTCTTCTGAGGGAGCGTGAAGACTGTGGGTTGCTTCCCAGGAGACAAGCTGGATTGCGCCTGGGGACCTGGCCGCCATGTGGCCGGGGCTCACGTCCCCGAGCGTCAGCCCCGCCCCTCTTCCCGGCCCGGGCTTGGGTCTAGCCACGCCCCTGGCGGCCCCAGCCCGGGGGTGGGATCGGCTGGACCTGCTCGCCAACGCTAAGCCCAAAGAGGGCCGCACGTGGAGGTCCAGCCGCCATGACACTGTCTTCCGAGGGAGCCTGAAGACTGTGGGTTGCTTCCCAGGAGACAAGCTGGATTGCGCCTGAGGACGCTGGCCGCCATGTGGCCGGGGCTCACGTGCCCGAGCGTCAGCCCCGACCCTCTTCCCGGCCCGGGCTTGGGTCTAGCCACGCCCCTGGCGGCCCCAGCCCGGGGGTGGGATCCTCTCGACCTGCTCGCCCACGCTAAGCCCAAAGAGGGCCGCGCGTGGGGGTCCAGCCGTCCCGAAACAGTCTTCTGAGGGAGCGTGAAGACTGTGGGTTGCTTCCCAGGAGACAAGCTGGATTGCGCCTGGGGACCCTGGACCGCCATGTGGCCGGGGCTCACGTCCAAGAGCATCAGCCCCGCCCCTCTTCCCGGCCCGGGCTTGGGTCTAGCCACGCCCCTGGCGGCCCCAGCCCGGGGGTGGGATCGGCTGGACCTGCTCGCCCACGCTAAGCCCAAAGAGGGCCCCGCATGGGGGTCCAGCAACCCCGAAACAGACTTCAGAGGGAGCGTGAAGACTGTGGGTTGCTTCCCAGGAGACAAGCTGGATTGCGCCTGGGGACCCTGGACGCCATGTGGCCGGGGCTCACGTCCAAGAGCGTCAGCCCCGCCCCTCTTCCCGGTCCGGGCTTGGGTCTAGCCACGCCCCTGGCGGCCCCAGACCTGGGGTGGGATCGGCTGGACCTGCTCGCCCAGGCTAAGCCCAAAGAGGGCCGCGCGTGGGGGTCCAACCACCATGAAATTGTTTTCCGAGGGAGCGTGAAGACTGTGGGTTGCTTCCCAGGAGACAAGCTGGATTGCACCTGGGGACCCCGGCCGCCATGTGGCCGGGGCTCACGTCCAAGAGCGTCAGCCCCGCCCCTCTTCCCGGCCCGGGCTTGGGTCTAGCCACGCCCCTGGCGGCCCCAGCCCGGGGATGGGATCGGCTGGACCTGCTCGCCCACACTAAGCCCAAAGAGGGCCGCACATGGGGGTCCAGCCGTCCCGAAACAGTCTTCCGAGGGAGCATGAAGACTGTGGGTTGCTTCCCAGGAGACAAGCTGGATTGCGCCTGGGGACCCTGGCCGCCATGTGGCCAGGGCTCACGTCCCCGAGCGTCAGCCCCGCCCCTCTTCCTGGCCCGGGCTTGGGTCTAGCCACGCCCCTGGCGGCCCCAGCCCGGGGGTGGGATCGGCTGGACCTGCTCGCCCACGCTAAGCCCAAAGAGGGCCGCGCGTGGAGGTCCACACCCCATGAAACTGTCTTCCGAGGGAGCGTGAAGACTGTGGGTTGCTTCCCAGGAGACAAGCTGGATTGCGCCTGGGGAACCTGGCCGCCATGTGGCCGGGCTCACGTCCCCGAGCATCAGCCCCGCCCCTCTTCCCGGCCCGGGCTTGGGTCTAGCCACGCCCCTGGTGGCCCCAGCCCGGGGGTGGGATCGGCTGGACCTGCTCGCCAACGCTAAGCCCAAAGAGGGCCGCGCGTGGGGGTCCAGCCGTCCCGAAACAGTCTTCTGAGGGAGCGTGAAGACTGTGGGTTGCTTCCCAGGAGACAAGCTGGATTGCGCCTGGGGACCCTGGCCGCCATGTGGCAGTGGCACACGTTCCCGAGCGTCAGCCCCGCCCTCTTCCAGGCCCGGGCTTGGGTCTAGCCACGCCCCTGGCGGCCCCAGCCCGGGGGTGGGATCGGCTGGACCTGCTCGCCGACGCTAAGCCCAAAGAGGGCCGCACATGGGGGTGCACCCTCCCCGAAACAGTCTTCTGAGGGAGCGTGAAGACTGTGGGTTGCTTCCCAGGAGACAAGCTGGATTGCGCCTGGGGACCCGGCCGCCATGCGGCCGGGGCTCACTCCACGAGCGTCAGCCCCGCCCCTCTTCCCGGCCCGGGCTTGGGTCTAGCCACGCCCCTGGCGGCCCCAGCCCGGGGATGGGATCGGCTGGACCTGCTCGCCCACGCTAAGCCCAAAGAGGGCCGCACGTAGGGGTCCAGCCGCCACGAAACAGTCTTCTGAGGGAGCGTGAAGACTGTGGGTTGCTTCCCAGGAGACAAGCTGGATTGCGCCTGGGGACTCCGGCCGCCATGTGGCCGGGGCTCACGTCCCCGAGCTTCAGCCCCGCCCCTCTTCCCGGCCCGGGCTTGGGTCTAGCCACGCCCCTGGCGGCCCCAGCCCGGGGGTGGGATCGGCTGGACCTGCTCGCCCACGCTAAGCCCAAAGAGGGCCGCACGTAGGGGTCCAGCCGCCACGAAACAGTCTTCTGAGGGAGCGTGAAGACTGTGGGTTGCTTCCCAGGAGACAAGCTGGATTGCGCCTGGGGACCCTGGCCGCCATGTGGCCGGGGCTCACGTCCCCGAGCTTCAGCCCCGCCCCTCTTCCCGGCCCGGGCTTGGTTCTAGCCACGCCCCTGGCGGCCCCAGCCCGGGGGTGGGATCGGCTGGACCTGCTTGCCGACGCTAAGCCCTAAGAGGGCCGCGCGTGGGGGTCCAACCGCCATGAAATTGTTTTCCGAGGAAGCGTGAAGACTGTGGGTTGCTTCCCAGGAGACAAGCTGGATTGCACCTGGGGACACCGGCCGCCATGTGGCCGGTGCTCACGTCCAAGAGCGTCAGCCCCGCCCCTCTTCCCGGCCCGGGCTTGGGTCTAGCCACGCCCCTGGCGGCCCCAGCCCGGGGGTGGGATCGGCTGGACCTGCTCGCCCACACTAAGCCCAAAGAGGGCCGCACGTGGGGGTCCAGCCGTCCCGAAACAGTCTTCCGAGGGAGCATGAAGACTGTGGGTTGCTTTCCAGGAGACAAGCTGGATTGCGCCTGGGGACCCTGGCCGCCATGTGGCCGGGGCTCACGTCCCCGAGCGTCAGCCCCGCCCCTCTTCCCGGCCCGGGCTTGGGTCTAGCCACGCCCCTGGTGGCCCCAGCCCTGGGGTGGGATCGGCTGGACCTCTTCGCCCACGCTAAGCCCAAAGAGGGCCGCACGTAGGGGTCCAGCCGCCACGAAACAGTCTTCTGAGGGAGCGTGAAGACTGTGGGTTGCTTCCCAGGAGACAAGCTGGAATGCGCCTGGGGACATTGGCCGCCATGTGGCCGGGGCTCACGTCCAAGAGCATCAGCCCCGCCCCTCTTCCCGGCCCGGGCTTGGGTCTAGCCACGCCCCTGGCGGCCCCAGCCCGGGGGTGGGATCGGTTGGACCTGCTCGCCCACGCTAAGACCTAAGAGGGCCGCGCGTGGGGGTCCAACTGCCATGAAATTGTTTTCCGAGGGAGCGTGAAGACTGTGGGTTGCTTCCCAGGAGACAAGGTGGATTGCACCTGGGGAACCCGGCCGCCATGTGGCCGGGGCTCACGTCCAAGAGCATCAGCCCCGCCCCTCTTCCCGGCCCGGGCTTGGGTCTAGCCACGCCCCTGGCGGCCCCAGCCCGGGGGTGGGATCCTCTGTACCTGCTTGCCGACGCTAAGCCCAAAGAGGGCCGCGCATGGGGGTGCACCCTCCCCGAAACAGTCTTCTGAGGGAGCGTGAAGACTGTGGGTTGCTTCCCAGGAGACAAGCTGGATTGCGCCTGGGGACCCCGGCCGCCATGTGGCCGGGGCTCACGTCCCAGAGCGTCAGCCCCGCCTTCTTCCCGGCCCAGGCTTGTTTCTAGCCACGCCCCTGGCGGCCCCAGCCCGGGGGTGGGATCGGCTGGACCTGCTCGCCAACGCTAAGCCCAAAGAGGGCGGCGCGTGGGGGTCCAGCCGCCCCAAAACAGTCTTCCGAGGGAGCGTGAAGACTGTGGGTGGCTTCCCAGGAGACAAGCTGGATTGCGCCTGGGGACACTGGCCGCCATGTGGCCGGGGCTCACGTCCCTGAGCGTCAGCCCCGCCCCTCTTCCCGGCCCGGGCTTGGGTCTAGCCACGCCCCTGGCGGCCCCAGCCCGGGGATGGGATCCGCTGGACCTGCTCGTCGACGCTAAGCCCAAAGAGGGCCGCACGTGGGGTTCCAGCCGCCCCAAAACAGTCTTCCGAGGGAGCGTGAAGACTGTGGGTTGCTTCCCAGGAGACAAGATGGATTGCGCCTGCGGACACTGGCCGCCATGTGGCCAGGGCTCACGTCCCTGAGCGTCAGCCCCGCCCCTCTTTCCGGCCCGGGCTTGGGTCTAGCCACGCCCCTGGCGGCCCCAGCCCTGGGGTGGGATCCGCTGGACCTGCTTGCCGACGCTAAGCCCAAAGAGGGCCGCGCATGGGGGTGCACCCTCCCCGAAACAGTCTTCTGAGGGAGCGTGAAGACTGTTGGTTGCTTCCCAGGAGACAAGCTTGATTGCGCCTGGGGACCCTGGCCGCCATGTGGCCGGGGCTCACTCCACGAGCGTCAGCCCCGCCCCTCTTCCCGGCCCGGGCTTGGGTCTAGCCACGCCCCTGGCGGCCCCAGCCCGGGGGTGGGATCGGCTGGACCTGCTCGCCCACGCTAAGCCCAAAGAGGGCCGCACGTAGGGGTCCAACCGCCATGAAATTGTTTTCCGAGGGAGCGTGAAGACTGTGGGTTGCTTCCCAGGAGACAAGCTGGATTGCACCTGGGGACCCCGACCGCCATGTGGCCGGGGCTCACGTCCAAGAGCGTCAGCCCCGCCCCTCTTCCCGGCCCAGGCTTGGTTCTAGCCATGCCCCTGGCGGCCCCAGCCCGGGGATGGGATCGGCTGGACCTGCTCGCCCACACTAAGCCCAAAGAGGGCCGCACATGGGGGTCCAGCCGTCCCGAAACACTCTTCCAAGGGAGCATGAAGACTGTGGGTTGCTTCCCAGGAGACAAGCTGGATTGCGCCTGGGGACCCTGGCCGCCATGTGGCCGGGGCTCAATCCCCGAACGTCAGCCCCGCCCCTCTTCCCGGCCCAGGCTTGTTTCTAGCCACGCCCCTGGCGGCCCCAGCCCGGGGATGGGATCGGCTGGACCTGCTCGCCCACACTAAGCCCAAAGAGGGCCGCACATGGGGGTCCAGCCGTCCCGAAACAGTCTTCCGAGGGAGCATGAAGACTGTGGGTTGCTTCCCAGGAGACAAGCTGGATTGCGCCTGGGGACCCTGGCCGCCATGTGGCCAGGGCTCACGTCCCCGAGCGTCAGCCCCGCCCCTCTTCCTTGCCCGGGCTTGGGTCTAGCCACGCCCCTGGCGGCCCCAGCCCGGGGGTGGGATCGGCTGGACCTGCTCGCCCACGCTAAGCCCAAAGAGGGCCGCGCGTGGAGGTCCACACCCCATGAAACTGTCTTCCGAGGGAGCGTAAAGACTGTGGGTTGCTTCCCAGGAGACAAGCTGGATTGCGCCTGGGGAACCTGACCCCCATGTGGCCGGTGCTCACGTCCAAGAGCGTCAGCCCCGCCCCTCTTCCCGGCCCGGGCTTGGGTCTAGCCATGCCCCTGGCGGCCCCAGCCGGGGGTGGGATCGGCTGGACCTGCTCGCCGACACTAAGCCCAAAGGGGCCGCACGTGGAGGTCCAGCCGCCCCAAAACAGTCTTCTGAGGGAGCATGAAGACTGTGGGTTGCTTCCCAGGAGACAAGCTGGATTGCGCCTGGGGACACTGGCCGCCATGTGGCCGGGGCTCACGTCCCCGAGCATCAGCCCCGCCCCTCTTCCCGGCCCGGGCTTGGGTCTAGCCACGCCCCTGGTGGCCCCAGCCCGGGGGTGGGATCGGCTGGACCTGCTCGCCAACGCTAAGCCCAAAGAGGGCCGCACGTGGGGGTCCAGCCGCCCCGAAACAGTCTTCTGAGGGAGCATGAAGATTGTGGGTTGCTTCCCAAGAGACAAGCTGGATTGCGCCTGGGGACCTTGGCCGCCATGTGGCAGTGGCACACGTCCAAGAGCGTCAGCCCCGCCCTCTTCCAGGCCCGGGCTTGGGTCTAGCCACGCCCCTGACGGCCCCAGCCCGGGGGTGGGATCGGCTGGACCTGCTTGCCGAAGCTAAGCCCAAAGAGGGCCGCGCATGGGGGTGCACACTCCCCGAAACAGTCTTCTGAGGGAGCGTGAAGACTGTGGGTTGCTTCCCAGGAGACAAGCTTGATTGCGCCTGGGGACCCTGGCTGCCATGTGGCCGGGGCGCAATCCACGAGCGTCAGCCCCGCCCCTCTTCCCGGCCCGGGCTTGGGTCTAGCCACGCCCCTGGCGGCCCCAGCCCCGGGGTGGGATCGGCTGGACCTGCTCGCCGACACTAAGCCCAAAGAGGGCCGCACGTAGGGGTCCAGCCGCCATGAAACAGTCTCTTGAGGGAGCGTGAAGACTGTGGGTTGCTTCCCAGGAGACAAGCTGGATTGCGCCTGGGGACCCTGGCCGCCATGTGGCCGGGGCTCACGTCCCCGAGCTTCAGCCCCGCCCCTCTTCCCGGCCCGGGCTTGGGTCTAGCCACGCCCCTGGCAGCCCCAGCCCGGGGGTGGGATCGGCTGGACCTGCTCGCCCACGCTAAGCCCGAAGAGGGCCGCACGTAGGGGTCCAGCCGCCACGAAACAGTCTTCTGAGGGAGCGTGAAGAATGTGGGTTGCTTCCCAGGAGACAAGCTGGATTGCGCCTGGGGACCCTGGCCGCCATGCGGCCGGGGCTCACGTCCCCGAGCTTCAGCCCCGCCACTCTTCCCGGCCCGGGCTTGGTTCTAGCCACGCCCCTGGCGGCCCCAGCCCGGGGGTGGGATCGGCTGGACCTGCTCGGTGACGCTAAGCCCTAAAAGGGCCGCGCGTGGGGGTCCAACCGCCATGAAATTGTTTTCCGAGGAAGCGTGAAGACTGTGGGTTGCTTCCCAGGAGACAAGCTGGATTGCACCTGGGGACCCCGGCCGCCATGTGGCCGGGGGCTCACGTCCAAGAGCTTCAGCCCCGCCCCTCTTCCCGGCCCGGGCTTGGTTCTAGCCACGCCCCTGGCGGCCCCAGCCCGGGGATGGGATCGGCTGGACCTGCTCGCCCACACTAAGCCCAAAGAGGGCCGCACATGGGGGTCCAGCCGTCCCGAAACAGTCTTCCAAGGGAGCATGAAGACTGTGGGTTGCTTCCCACGAGACAAGCTGGATTGCGCCTGGGGACCCTGGCCGCCATGTGGCCGGGGCTCACGTCCCCGAGCTTCAGCCCCGCCCCTCTTCCCGGCCCGGGCTTGGGTCTAGCCACGCCCCTGGCGGCCCCAGCCCGGGGGTGGGATCGGCTGGACCTCTTCGCCCACGCTAAGCCCAAAGAGGGCCGCACGTAGGGGTCCAGCCGCCACGAAACAGTCTTCTGAGGGAGCGTGAAGACTGTGGGTTGCTTCCCAGGAGACAAGCTGGATTGCGCCTGGGGACATTGGCCGCCATGTGGCCGGGGCTCACGTCCCCGAGCTTCAGCCCCGCCCCTCTTCCCGGCCCGGACTTGGGTCTAGCCACGCCCCTGGTGGCCCCAGCCCGGGGGTGGGATCCGCTGGACTGGCTGGCCGATGCTAAGCCCAAAGAGGGCCCCGCATGGGGGTCCAGCAACCCCGAAACAGACTTCAGAGGGAGCGTGAAGACTGTGGGTTGCTTCCCAGGAGACAAGCTGGATTGCGCCTGGGGACCCTGGACGCCATGTGGCCGGGGCTCACGTCCAAGAGCGTCAGCCCCGCCCCTCTTCCCGGTCCGGGCTTGGGTCTAGCCACGCCCCTGGCGGCCCCAGCCCTGGGGTGGGATCAGATGGACCTGCTCGCCAAGGCTAAGCCCAAAGAGGGCCGCGCGTGGGGGTCCAACCGCCATGAAATTGTTTTCCGAGGGAGCGTGAAGACTGTGGGTTGCTTCCCAGGAGACAAGCTGGATTGCACCTGGGGACCCCGGCCGCCATGTGGCCGGGGCTCACCTCCAAGAGCATCAGCCCCGCCCCTCTTCCCGGCCCGGGCTTGGGTCTAGCCACGCCCCTGGCGGCCCCAGCCCGGGGGTGGGATCGGCTGGACCTGCTCGCCCACACTAAGCCCAAAGAGGGCCGCGCGTGGAGGTCCACACCCCATGAAACTGTCTTCCGAGGGAGCGTAAAGACTGTGGGTTGCTTCCCAGGAGACAAGCTGGATTGCGCCTGGGGAACCTGACCCCCATGTGGCCGGGGCTCACCTCCAAGAGCATCAGCCCCGCCCCTCTTCCCGGCCCGGGCTTGGGTCTAGCCACGCCCCTGGTGGCCCCAGCCCGGGGGTGGGATCGGCTGGACCTGCTCGCCAACGCTAAGCCCAAAGAGGGCCGCACGTGGGGGTCCAGCCGCCCCGAAACAGTCTTCTGAGGGAGCATGAAGATTGTGGGTTGCTTCCCAAGAGACAAGCTGGATTGCGCCTGGGGACCTTGGCCGCCATGTGGCAGTGGCACACGTTCCCGAGCGTCAGCCCCGCCCTCTTCCATGCCCGGGCTTGGGTCTAGCCACGCCCCTGACGGCCCCAGCCCGGGGGTGGGATCGGCTGGACCTGCTTGCCCACGCTAAGCCCAAAGAGGGCCGCGCATGGGGGTGCACCCTCCCCGAAACAGTCTTCTGAGGGAGCGTGAAGACTGTGGGTTCCTTCCCAGGAGACAAGCTTGATTGCGCCTGGGGACCCTGGCCGCCATGTGGCCGGGGCTCAATCCACGAGCGTCAGCCCCGCCCCTCTTCCCGGCCCGGGCTTGGGTCTAGCCACGCCCCTGGCGGCCCCAGCCCGGGGGTGGGATCGGCTGGACCTGCTCGGCGACGCTAAGACCTAAGAGGGCCGCGCGTGGGGGTCCAGCCGCCCCAAAACAGTCTTCCGAGGGAGCGTGAAGACTGTGGGTGGCTTCCCAGGAGACAAGCTGGATTGCGCCTGGGGACACTGGCCGCCATGTGGCAGGGGCTCACGTCCCTGAGCGTCAGCCCCGCCCCTCTTCCCGGCCCGGGCTTGGGTCTAGCCACGCCCCTGGCGGCCCCAGCCCGGGGGTGGGATCCGCTGGACCTGCTCGTCGACGCTAAGCCCAAAGAGGGCCGCACGTGGGGGTCCAGCCGCCCCGAAACAGTCTTCTGAGGGAGCATGAAGATTGTGGGTTGCTTCCCAAGAGACAAGCTGGATTGCCCCTGGGGACCTTGGCCGCCATGTGGCAGTGGCACACGTCCAAGAGCGTCAGCCCCGCCCTCTTCCAGGCCCGGGCTTGGGTCTAGCCACGCCCCTGACGGCCCCAGCCCGGGGGTGGGATCGGCTGGACCTGCTTGCCGACGCTAAGCCCAAAGAGGGCCGCGCATGGGGGTGCACCCTCCCCGAAACAGTCTTCTGAGGGAGCGTGAAGACTGTGGGTTGCTTCCCAGGAGACAAGCTTGATTGCGCCTGGGGACCCTGGCTGCCATGTGGCCGGGGCGCAATCCACGAGCGTCAGCCCCGCCCCTCTTCCCGGCCCGGGCTTGGGTCTAGCCACGCCCCTGGCGGCCCCAGCCCGGGGGTGGGATCGGCTGGACCTGCTTGCCCACGCTAAGCCCAAAGAGGGCCGCACGTAGGGGTCCAGCCGCCATGAAACAGTCTCTTGAGGGAGCGTGAAGACTGTGGGTTGCTTCCCAGGAGACAAGCTGGATTGCGCCTGGGGACCCCGGCCGCCATGTGGCCGGGGCTCACGTCCCCGAGCTTCAGCCCCGCCCCTCTTCCCGGCCCGGGCTTGGGTCTAGCCACGCCCCTGGCGGCCCCAGCCCGGGGGTGGGATCGGCTGGACCTGCTTCGCCCACGCTAAGCCCAAAGAGGGCGGCACGTAGGGGTCCAGCCGCCACGAAACAGTCTTCTGAGGGAGCGTGAAGACTGTGGGTTGCTTCCCAGGAGACAAGCTGGATTGCGCCTGGGGACATTGGCCGCCATGTGGCCGGGGCTCACGTCCCCGAGCTTCAGCCCCGCCCCTCTTCCCGGCCCGGGCTTGGGTCTAGCCACGCCCCTGGCGGCCCCAGCCCGGGGGTGGGATCCGCTGGACCTGCTGGCCGATGCTAAGCCCAAAGAGGGCCCCGCATGGGGGTCCAGCAACCCCGAAACAGACTTCAGAGGGAGCGTGAAGACTGTGGGTTGCTTCCCAGGAGACAAGCTGGATTGCGCCTGGGGACCCTGGACGCCATGTGGCCGGGGCTCACGTCCAAGAGCGTCATCCCCGCCCCTCTTCCCGGTCCGGGCTTGGGTCTAGCCACGCTCCTGGCGGCCCCAGCCCTGGGGTGGGATCAGATGGACCTGCTCGCCAAGGCTAAGCCCAAAGAGGGCCGCGCGTGGGGGTCCAACCGCCATGAAATTGTTTTCCGAGGGAGCGTGAAGACTGTGGGTTGCTTCCCAGGACACAAGCTGGATTGCACCTGGGGACCCCGGCCGCCATGTGGCCGGGGCTCACCTCCAAGAGCATCAGCCCCGCCCCTCTTCCCGGCCCGGGCTTGGGTCTAGCCACGCCCCTGGCGGCCCCAGCCCGGGGGTGGGATCGGCTGGACCTGCTCGCCGACACTAAGCCCAAAGAGGGCCACACGTGGGGCTCCAGCCGCCCCAAAACAGTTTTCTGAGGGAGCATGAAGACTGTGGGTTGCTTCCAAGAGACAAGCTGGATTGCGCCTGGGGACCCTGGCCGCCATGTGGCCGGGGCTCACGTCCCCGAGCGTCAGCCCCGCCCCTCTTCCCAGCCCGGGCTTGGGTCTAGCCACGCCCCTCGCGGCCCCAGCCCGGGTGTGGGATCGCCTGGACCTGCTCGCCAACGCTAAGCCCAAAGAGGGCAGCACGTGGGGATCCAGCCGCCCCGAAACAGTCTTCTGAGGGAGCATGAAGACTGTGGGTTGCTTCCCAAGAGACAAGCTGGATTGCGCCTGGGGACCTTGGCCGCCATGTGGCAGTGGCACACGTTCCCGAGCGTCAGCCCCGCCCTCTTCCAGGCCCGGGCTTGGGTCTAGCCACGCCCCTGATGGCCCCAGCCCGGGGGTGGGATCCTCTGTACCTGCTTGCCGACGCTAAGCCCAAAGAGGTCAACGCACATGGGGGTGCACCCTCCCCGAAACAGTCTTCTGAGGGAGCGTGAAGACTGTGGGTTGCTTCCCAGGAGACAAGCTTGATTGCGCCTGGGGACCCTGGCCGCCATGTGGCTGGGGCTCAATCCCCGAACGTCAGCCCCGCCCCTCTTCCCGGCCCGGGCTTGGGTCTAGCCACGCCCCTGGCGGCCCCAGCCCGGGGGTGGGATCGGCTGGACCTGCTCGCCCACGCTAAGCCCAAAGAGGGCCGCACGTAGGGGTCCAGCCTCCACGAAACAGTCTTCTGAGGGAGCGTGAAGACTGTGGGTTGCTTCCCAGGAGACAAGCTGGATTGCGCCTGGGGACACCGGCCGCCATGCGGCCGGGGCTCACGTCCAAGAGCTTCAGCCCCGCCCCTCTTCCCGGCCCGGGCTTGGGTCTAGCCACGCCCCTGGCGGCCCCAGCCCGGGGGTGGGATCGGCTGGACCTGCTCGGTGACGCTAAGCCCTAAGAGGGCCGCGCGTGGGGGTCCAACCGCCATGAAATTGTTTTCCGAGGAAGCGTGAAGACTGTGGGTTGCTTCCCAGGAGACAAGCTGGATTGCACCTGGGGACCCTGGCCGCCATGTGGCCGGGGCTCACGTCCAAGAGCGTCAGCCCCGCCCCTCTTCCCGGTCCGGGCTTGGGTCTAGCCACGCCCCTGGCGGCCCCAGCCCTGTGGTGGGATCCGCTGGACCTGCTTGCCGACGCTAAGCCCAAAGAGGGCCGCGCATGGGGGTGCACCCTCCCCGAAACAGTCTTCTGAGGGAGCGTGAAGACTGTTGGTTGCTTCCCAGGAGACAAGCTGGATTGCGCCTGGGGACCCTGGCCGCCATGTGGCCGGGGCTCAATCCCCGAGCCTCAGCCCCACCCCTCTTCCCGGCCCGGGCTTGGGTCTAGCCACGCCCCTGGCGGCCCCAGCCCGGGGGTGGGATCGGCTGGACCTGCTCGCCCACGCTAAGCCCAAAGAGGGCCGCACGTAGGGGTCCAACCGCCATGAAATTGTTTTCCGAGGGAGCGTGAAGACTGTGGGTTGCTTCCCAGGAGACAAGCTGGATTGCACCTGGGGACCCCGGCCGCCATGTGGCCGGGGCTCACGTCCCCGAGCGTCAGCCCCGCCCCTCTTCCCGGCCCAGGCTTGGTTCTAGCCACGCCCCTGGCGGCCCCAGCCCGGGGATGGGATCGGCTGGACCTGCTCGCCCACACTAAGCCCAAAGAGGGCCGCACATGGGGGTCCAGCCGTCCCGAAACAGTCTTCCGAGGGAGCATGAAGACTGTGGGTTGCTTCCCAGGAGACAAGCTGGATTGCGCCTGGGGACCCTGGCCGCCATGTGGCCAGGGCTCACGTCCCCGAGCGTCAGCCCCGCCCCTCTTCCTTGCCCGGGTTGGGTCTAGCCACGCCCCTGGCGGCCCCAGCCCGGGGGTGGGATCCTCTGTACCTGCTTGCCGACGCTAAGCCCAAAGAGGTCAACGCTCATGGGGGTGCACCCTCCCCGAAACAGTCTTCTGAGGGAGCGTGAAGACTGTGGGTTGCTTCCCAGGAGACAAGCTTGATTGCGCCTGGGGACCCTGGCCGCCATGTGGCAGGGGCTCAATCCCCGAACGTCAGCCCCGCCCCTCTTCCCGGCCAGGGCTTGGGTCTAGCCACGCCCCTGGCGGCCCCAGCCCGGGGGTGGGATCGGCTGGACCTGCTCGCCCACGCTAAGCCCAAAGAGGGCAACACGTAGGGGTCCAGCCTCCACGAAACAGTCTTCTGAGGGAGCGTGAAGACTGTGGGTTGCTTCCCAAGAGACAAGCTGGATTGCGCCTGGGGACCTTGGCCGCCATGTGGCAGTGGCACACGTTCCCGAGCGTCAGCCCCGCCCTCTTCCAGGCCCGGGCTTGGGTCTAGCCACGCCCCTGATGGCCCCAGCCCGGGGGTGGGATCCTCTGTACCTGCTTGCCGACGCTAAGCCCAAAGAGGTCAACGCACATGGGGGTGCACCCTCCCCGAAACAGTCTTCTGAGGGAGCGTGAAGACTGTGGGTTGCTTCCCAGGAGACAAGCTTGATTGCGCCTGGGGACCCTGGCCGCCATGTGGCTGGGGCTCAATCCCCGAACGTCAGCCCCGCCCCTCTTCCCGGCCCGGGCTTGGGTCTAGCCACGCCCCTGGCGGCCCCAGCCCGGGGGTGGGATCGGCTGGACCTGCTCGCCCACGCTAAGCCCAAAGAGGGCCGCACGTAGGGGTCCAGCCTCCACGAAACAGTCTTCTGAGGGAGCGTGAAGACTGTGGGTTGCTTCCCAGGAGACAAGCTGGATTGCGCCTGGGGACACCGGCCGCCATGCGGCCGGGGCTCACGTCCAAGAGCTTCAGCCCCGCCCCTCTTCCCGGCCCGGGCTTGGGTCTAGCCACGCCCCTGGCGGCCCCAGCCCGGGGGTGGGATCGGCTGGACCTGCTCGGTGACGCTAAGCCCTAAGAGGGCCGCGCGTGGGGGTCCAACCGCCATGAAATTGTTTTCCGAGGAGCGTGAAGACTGTGGGTTGCTTCCCAGGAGACAAGCTGGATTGCACCTGGGGACCCCGGCCGCCATGTGGCCGGGGCTCACGTCCCAGAGCGTCAGCCCCGCCCCTCTTCCCGGTCCGGGCTTGGGTCTAGCCACGCCCCTGGCGGCCCCAGCCCTGTGGTGGGATCCGCTGGACCTGCTTGCCGACGCTAAGCCCAAAGAGGGCCGCGCATGGGGGTGCACCCTCCCCGAAACAGTCTTCTGAGGGAGCGTGAAGACTGTTGGTTGCTTCCCAGGAGACAAGCTGGATTGCGCCTGGGGACCCTGGCCGCCATGTGGCCGGGGCTCAATCCCCGAGCCTCAGCCCCACCCCTCTTCCCGGCCCGGGCTTGGGTCTAGCCACGCCCCTGGCGGCCCCAGCCCGGGGGTGGGATCGGCTGGACCTGCTCGCCCACGCTAAGCCCAAAGAGGGCCGCACGTAGGGGTCCAACCGCCATGAAATTGTTTTCCGAGGGAGCGTGAAGACTGTGGGTTGCTTCCCAGGAGACAAGCTGGATTGCACCTGGGGACCCCGGCCGCCATGTGGCCGGGGCTCACGTCCCCGAGCGTCAGCCCCGCCCCTCTTCCCGGCCCAGGCTTGGTTCTAGCCACGCCCCTGGCGGCCCCAGCCCGGGGATGGGATCGGCTGGACCTGCTCGCCCACACTAAGCCCAAAGAGGGCCGCACATGGGGGTCCAGCCGTCCCGAAACAGTCTTCCGAGGGAGCATGAAGACTGTGGGTTGCTTCCCAGGAGACAAGCTGGATTGCGCCTGGGGACCCTGGCCGCCATGTGGCCAGAGCTCACGTCCCCGAGCGTCAGCCCCGCCCCTCTTCCTTGCCCGGGTTGGGTCTAGCCACGCCCCTGGCGGCCCCAGCCCGGGGGTGGGATCCTCTGTACCTGCTTGCCGACGCTAAGCCCAAAGAGGTCAACGCTCATGGGGGTGCACCCTCCCCGAAACAGTCTTCTGAGGGAGCGTGAAGACTGTGGGTTGCTTCCCAGGAGACAAGCTTGATTGCGCCTGGGGACCCTGGCCGCCATGTGGCAGGGGCTCAATCCCCGAACGTCAGCCCCGCCCCTCTTCCCGGCCAGGGCTTGGGTCTAGCCACGCCCCTGGCGGCCCCAGCCCGGGGGTGGGATCGGCTGGACCTGCTCGCCCACGCTAAGCCCAAAGAGGGCAACACGTAGGGGTCCAGCCTCCACGAAACAGTCTTCTGAGGGAGCGTGAAGACTGTGGGTTGCTTCCCAGGAGACAAGCTGGATTGCGCCTGAGGACATTGGCCGCCATGTGGCCGGGGCTCACGTCCCCGAGCTTCAGCCCCGCCCCTCTTCCCGGCCCGGGCTTGGTTCTAGCCACGCCCCTGGCGGCCCCAGCCCGGGGGTGGGTTCGGCTGGACCAGCTCGCCGATGCTAAGCCCAAAGATGGCCGCGCGTGGGGGTCCAACCGCTATGAAATTGTTTTCCGAGGGAGCGTGAAGACTGTGGGTTGCTTCCCAGGAGACAAGCTGGATTGCACCTGGGGACCCCGGCCGCCATGTGGCCAGGGCTCACGTCCCCGAGCGTCAGCCCCGCCCCTCTTCCCGGCCCAGGCTTGGTTCTAGCCACGCCCCTGGCGGCCCCAGCCCGGGGATGGGATCGGCTGGACCTGCTCGCCCACACTAAGCCCAAAGAGGGCCGCACATGGGGGTCCAGCCGTCCCGAAACAGTCTTCCGAGGGAGCATGAAGACTGTGGGTTGCTTCCCAGGAGACAAGCTGGATTGCGCCTGGGGACCCTGGCCGCCATGTGGCCAGGGCTCACGTCCCCGAGCGTCAGCCCCGCCCCTCTTCCCGGCCCGGGCTTGGTTCTAGCCACGCCCCTGGCGGCCCCAGCCCGGGGGTGGGATCCTCTGTACCTGCTTGCCGACGCTAAGCCCAAAGAGGGCCGCGCATGGGGGTGCACCCTCCCCGAAACAGTCTTCTGAGGGAGCGTGAAGACTGTGGGTTGCTTCCCAGGAGACAAGCTGGATTGCGCCTGGGGACCCCGACCGCCATGTGGCCGGGGCTCACGTCCCAGAGCGTCAGCCCCGCCCCTCTTCCCAGCCCGGGCTTGGGTCTAGCCACGCCCCTGGCAGCCCCAGCCCGGGGGTGGGATCGGCTGTACCTGCTCGCCCACGCTAAGCCCAAAGAGGGCCGCGCGTGGGGGACCAGCCGCCCCAAAACAGTCTTCTGAGGGAGCGTGAAGACTGTGGGTTGCTTCCCAGGAGACAAGCTGGATTGCGCCTGGGGACACCGGCCGCCATGTGGCCGGGGCTCACGTCCAAGAGCTTCAGCCCCGCCCCTCTTCCCGGCCCGGGCTTGTTTCTAGACACGCCCCTGGCGGCCCCAGCCCGGGGGTGGGATCGGCTGGACCTGCTCGGTGACGCTAAGCCCTAAGAGGGCCGCGCGTGGGGGTCCAACCGCCATGAAATTGTTTTCCGAGGAAGCGTGAAGACTGTGGGTTGCTTCCCAGGAGACAAGCTGGATTGCAACTGGGGACCCCGGCCGCCATGTGGCAGTGGCACACGTCCAAGAGCGTCAGCCCCGCCCTCTTCCAGGCCCGGGCTTGGGTCTAGCCACGCCCCTGGCGGCCCCAGCCCGGGGGTGGGATCGGCTGGACCTGCTCGCCCACGCTAAGCCCTAAGAGGGCCGCGCGTGGGGGTCCAACCGCCATGAAATTGTTTTCCGAGGAAGCGTGAAGACTGTGGGTTGCTTCCCAGGAGACAAGCTGGATTGCACCTGGGGACCCGGCCGCCATGTGGCCGGGGGCTCACGTCCAAGAGCTTCAGCCCCGCCCCTCTTCCCGGCCCGGGCTTGGTTCTAGCCACGCCCCTGGCGGCCCCAGCCCGGGGATGGGATCGGCTGGACCTGCTCGCCCACACTAAGCCCAAAGAGGGCCGCACATGGGGGTCCAGCCGTCCCGAAACAGTCTTCCAAGGGAGCATGAAGACTGTGGGTTGCTTCCCAGGAGACAAGCTGGATTGCGCCTGGGGACCCTGGCCGCCATGTGGCCGGGGCTCACGTCCCCGAGCGTCAGCCCCGCCCCTCTTCCCGGCCCGGGCTTGGGTCTAGCCACGACCCTGGCGGCCCCAGCCCGGGGGTGGGATCGGCTGGACCTCTTCGCCCACGCTAAGCCCAAAGAGGGCCGCACGTAGGGGTCCAGCCGCCACGAAACAGTCTTCTGAGGGAGCGTGAAGACTGTGGGTTGCTTCCCAGGAGACAAGCTGGATTGCGCCTGGGGACATTGGCCGCCATGTGGCCGGGGCTCACTTCCCCAAGCGTCAGCCCCGCCCCTCTTCCCGGCCCGGGCTTGGGTCTAGCCACGCCCCTGGCGGCCCCAGCCCGGGGGTGGGATCGGCTGGACCTGCTCGGCGACGCTAAGCCCTAAGAGGGCCGCGCGTGGGGGTCCAACCGCCATGAAATTGTTTTCCGAGGAAGCGTGAAGACTGTGGGTTGCTTCCCAGGAGACAAGCTGGATTGCAACTGGGGACCCCGGCCGCCATGTGGCAGTGGCACACGTCCAAGAGCGTCAGCCCCGCCCTCTTCCAGGCCCGGGCTTGGGTCTAGCCACGCCCCTGGCGGCCCCAGCCCGGGGGTGGGATCGGCTGGACCTGCTCGCCCACGCTAAGCCCTAAGAGGGCCGCGCGTGGGGGTCCAACCGCCATGAAATTGTTTTCCGAGGAAGCGTGAAGACTGTGGGTTGCTTCCCAGGAGACAAGCTGGATTGCACCTGGGGAACCCGGCCGCCATGTGGCCGGGGGCTCACGTCCAAGAGCTTCAGCCCCGCCCCTCTTCCCGGCCCGGGCTTGGTTCTAGCCACGCCCCTGGCGGCCCCAGCCCGGGGATGGGATCGGCTGGACCTGCTCGCCCACACTAAGCCCAAAGAGGGCCGCACATGGGGGTCCAGCCGTCCCGAAACAGTCTTCCAAGGGAGCATGAAGACTGTGGGTTGCTTCCCAGGAGACAAGCTGGATTGCGCCTGGGGACCCTGGCCGCCATGTGGCCGGGGCTCACGTCCCCGAGCGTCAGCCCCGCCCCTCTTCCCGGCCCGGGCTTGGGTCTAGCCACGCCCCTGGCGGCCCCAGCCCGGGGGTGGGATCGGCTGGACCTCTTCGCCCACGCTAAGCCCAAAGAGGGCCGCACGTAGGGGTCCAGCCGCCACGAAACAGTCTTCTGAGGGAGCGTGAAGACTGTGGGTTGCTTCCCAGGAGACAAGCTGGATTGCGCCTGGGGACATTGGCCGCCATGTGGCCGGGGCTCACTTCCCCAAGCGTCAGCCCCGCCCCTCTTCCCGGCCCGGGCTTGGGTCTAGCCACGCCCCTGGCGGCCCCAGCCCGGGGGTGGGATCGGCTGGACCTGCTCGGCGACGCTAAGACCTAAGAGGGCCGCGCGTGGGGGTCCAACTGCCATGAAATTGTTTTCCGAGGGAGCGTGAAGACTGTGGGTTGCTTCCCAGGAGACAAGGTGGATTGCACCTGGGGAACCTGGCCTCCATGTGGCCGGGGCTCACGTCCAAGAGCGTCAGCCCCGCCCCTCTTCCCGGCCCGGGCTTGGGTCTAGCCACGCCCCTGGCGGCCCCAGCCCGGGGGTGGGATCCTCTGTACCTGCTTGCTGACGCTAAGCCCAAAGAGGGCCGCGCATGGGGGTGCACCCTCCCCGAAACAGTCTTCTGAGGGAGCGTGAAGACTGTGGGTTGCTTCCCAGGAGACAAGCTGGATTGCGCCTGGGACCCCGGCCGCCATGTGGCCGGGGCTCACGTCCCATAGCGTCAGCCCCGCCCCTCTTCCTGGCCCGGGCTTGGGTCTAGCCACGCCCCTGGCGGCCCCAGCCCGGGGGTGGGATCGGCTGGACCTGCTCGCCAAGGCTAAGCCCAAAGAGGGCGGCGCGTGGGGGTCCAGCCGCCCCAAAACAGTCTTCCGAGGGAGCGTGAAGACTGTGGGTGGCTTCCCAGGAGACAAGCTGGATTGCGCCTGGGGACACTGGCCGCGATGTGGCCGGGGCTCACGTCCCTGAGCGTCAGCCCCGCCCCTCTTCCCGGCCCGGGCTTGGGTCTAGCCATGCCCCTGGCGGCCCCAGCCGGGGGGTGGGATCGGCTGGACCTGCTCGCCGACACTAAGCCCAAAGGGGCCGCACGTGGAGGTCCGGCCGCCCCAAAACAGTCTTCTGAGGGAGCATGAAGACTGTGGGTTGCTTCCCAGGAGACAAGCTGGATTGCGCCTGGGGACACTGGCCGCCATGTGGCCGGGGCTCACGTCCCCGAGCATCAGCCCCGCCCCTCTTCCCGGCCCGGGCTTGGGTCTAGCCAC
Organism: Ochotona curzoniae; assembly: GCF_017591425.1. Lineage (NCBI taxonomy): Eukaryota > Metazoa > Chordata > Mammalia > Lagomorpha > Ochotonidae > Ochotona > Ochotona curzoniae. The sequence continues at coordinate 39,252 of NW_024466139.1, forward strand.
GCCCCTGGTGGCCCCAGCCCGGGGGTGGGATCGGCTGGACCTGCTCGCCAACGCTAAACCCAAAGAGGGCCGCACGTGGGGGTCCAGCCGCCCCGAAACAGTCTTCTGAGGGAGCATGAAGATTGTGGGTTGCTTCCCAAGAGACAAGCTGGATTGCGCCTGGGGACCTTGGCCGCCATGTGGCAGTGGCACACGTCCAAGAGCGTCAGCCCCGCCCTCTTCCAGGCCCGGGCTTGGGTCTAGCCACGCCCCTGACGGCCCCAGCCCGGGGGTGGGATCGGCTGGACCTGCTTGCCGACGCTAAGCCCAAAGAGGGCCGCGCATGGGGGTGCACACTCCCCGAAACAGTCTTCTGAGGGAGCGTGAAGACTGTGGGTTGCTTCCCAGGAGACAAGCTTGATTGCGCCTGGGGACCCTGGCTGCCATGTGGCCGGGGCGCAATCCACGAGCGTCAGCCCCGCCCCTCTTCCCGGCCCGGGCTTGGGTCTAGCCACGCCCCTGGCGGCCCCAGCCCCGGGGTGGGATCGGCTGGACCTGCTCGCCCACACTAAGCCCAAAGAGGGCCGCACGTAGGGGTCCAGCCGCCATGAAACAGTCTCTTGAGGGAGCGTGAAGACTGTGGGTTGCTTCCCAGGAGACAAGCTGGATTGCGCCTGGGGACCCCGGCCGCCATGTGGCCGGGGCTCACGTCCCCGAGCTTCAGCCCCGCCCCTCTTCCCGGCCCGGGCTTGGGTCTAGCCACGCCCCTGGCAGCCCCAGCCCGGGGGTGGGATCGGCTGGACCTGCTCGCCCACGCTAAGCCCGAAGAGGGCCGCACGTAGGGGTCCAGCCGCCACGAAACAGTCTTCTGAGGGAGCGTGAAGAATGTGGGTTGCTTCCCAGGAGACAAGCTGGATTGCGCCTGGGGACCCTGGCCGCCATGCGGCCGGGGCTCACGTCCCCGAGCTTCAGCCCCGCCACTCTTCCCGGCCCGGGCTTGGTTCTAGCCACGCCCCTGGCGGCCCCAGCCCGGGGGTGGGATCGGCTGGACCTGCTCGGTGACGCTAAGCCCTAAAAGGGCCGCGCGTGGGGGTCCAACCGCCATGAAATTGTTTTCCGAGGAAGCGTGAAGACTGTGGGTTGCTTCCCAGGAGACAAGCTGGATTGCACCTGGGGACCCCGGCCGCCATGTGGCCGGGGCTCACGTCCAAGAGCTTCAGCCCCGCCCCTCTTCCCGGCCCGGGCTTGGTTCTAGCCACGCCCCTGGCGGCCCCAGCCCGGGGATGGGATCGGCTGGACCTGCTCGCCCACACTAAGCCCAAAGAGGGCCGCACATGGGGGTCCAGCCGTCCCGAAACAGTCTTCCAAGGGAGCATGAAGACTGTGGGTTGCTTCCCACGAGACAAGCTGGATTGCGCCTGGGGACCCTGGCCGCCATGTGGCCGGGGCTCACGTCCCCGAGCTTCAGCCCCGCCCCTCTTCCCGGCCCGGGCTTGGGTCTAGCCACGCCCCTGGCGGCCCCAGCCCCGGGGTGGGATCGGCTGGACCTCTTCGCCCACGCTAAGCCCAAAGAGGGCCGCACGTAGGGGTCCAGCCGCCACGAAACAGTCTTCTGAGGGAGCGTGAAGACTGTGGGTTGCTTCCCAGGAGACAAGCTGGATTGCGCCTGGGGACATTGGCCGCCATGTGGCCGGGGCTCACGTCCCCGAGCTTCAGCCCCGCCCCTCTTCCCGGCCCGGACTTGGGTCTAGCCACGCCCCTGGCGGCCCCAGCCCGGGGGTGGGATCCGCTGGACTTGCTGGCCGATGCTAAGCCCAAAGAGGGCCCCGCATGGGGGTCCAGCAACCCCGAAACAGACTTCAGAGGGAGCGTGAAGACTGTGGGTTGCTTCCCAGGAGACAAGCTGGATTGCGCCTGGGGACCCTGGACGCCATGTGGCCGGGGCTCACGTCCAAGAGCGTCAGCCCCGCCCCTCTTCCCGGTCCGGGCTTGGGTCTAGCCACGCCCCTGGCGGCCCCAGCCCTGGGGTGGGATCAGATGGACCTGCTCGCCAAGGCTAAGCCCAAAGAGGGCCGCGCGTGGGGGTCCAACCGCCATGAAATTGTTTTCCGAGGGAGCGTGAAGACTGTGGGTTGCTTCCCAGGAGACAAGCTGGATTGCACCTGGGGACCCCGGCCGCCATGTGGCCGGGGCTCACCTCCAAGAGCATCAGCCCCGCCCCTCTTCCCGGCCCGGGCTTGGGTCTAGCCACGCCCCTGGCGGCCCCAGCCCGGGGGTGGGATCGGCTGGACCTGCTCGCCCACACTAAGCCCAAAGAGGGCCGCGCGTGGAGGTCCACACCCCATGAAACTGTCTTCCGAGGGAGCGTAAAGACTGTGGGTTGCTTCCCAGGAGACAAGCTGGATTGCGCCTGGGGAACCTGACCCCCATGTGGCCGGGGCTCACCTCCAAGAGCATCAGCCCCGCCCCTCTTCCCGGCCCGGGCTTGGGTCTAGCCACGCCCCTGGTGGCCCCAGCCCGGGGGTGGGATCTGCTGGACCTGCTCGCCAACGCTAATCCCAAAGAGGGCCGCACGTGGGGGTCCAGCCGCCCCGAAACAGTCTTCTGAGGGAGCATGAAGATTGTGGGTTGCTTCCCAAGAGACAAGCTGGATTGCGCCTGGGGACCTTGGCCGCCATGTGGCAGTGGCACACGTCCAAGAGCGTCAGCCCCGCCCTCTTCCATGCCCGGGCTTGGGTCTAGCCACGCCCCTGACGGCCCCAGCCCGGGGGTGGGATCGGCTGGACCTGCTTGCCCACGCTAAGCCCAAAGAGGGCCGCGCATGGGGGTGCACCCTCCCCGAAACAGTCTTCTGAGGGAGCGTGAAGACTGTGGGTTCCTTCCCAGGAGACAAGCTTGATTGCGCCTGGGGACCCTGGCCGCCATGTGGCCGGGGCTCAATCCACGAGCGTCAGCCCCGCCCCTCTTCCCGGCCCGGGCTTGGGTCTAGCCACGCCCCTGGCGGCCCCAGCCCGGGGGTGGGATCGGCTGGACCTGCTCGGCGACGCTAAGACCTAAGAGGGCCGCGCGTGGGGGTCCAGCCGCCCCAAAACAGTCTTCCGAGGGAGCGTGAAGACTGTGGGTGGCTTCCCAGGAGACAAGCTGGATTGCGCCTGGGGACACTGGCCGCGATGTGGCCGGGGCTCACGTCCCTGAGCGTCAGCCCCGCCCCTCTTCCCGGCCCGGGCTTGGGTCTAGCCACGCCCCTGGCGGCCCCAGCCCGGGGGTGGGATCCGCTGGACCTGCTCGTCGACGCTAAGCCCAAAGAGGGCCGCACGTGGGGGTCCAGCCGCCCCAAAACAGTCTTCCGAGGGAGCGTGAAGACTGTGGGTTGCTTCCCAGGAGACAAGCTTGATTGGGCCAGGGGACACTGGCCGCCATGTGGCCGGGGCTCACGTCCCTGAGCGTCAGCCCCGCCCCTCTTTCCGGCCCGGGCTTGGGTCTAGCCACGCCCCTGGCGGCCCCAGCCCTGTGGTGGGATCCGCTGGACCTGCTTGCCGACGCTAAGCCCAAAGAGGGCCGCGCATGGGGGTGCACCCTCCCCGAAACAGTCTTCTGAGGGACCGTGAAGACTGTTGGTTGCTTCCCAGGAGACAAGCTGGATTGCGCCTGGGGACCCTGGCCGCCATGTGGCCGGGGCTCAATCCCCGAGCGTCAGCCCCACCCCTCTTCCCGGCCCGGGCTTGGGTCTAGCCACGCCCCTGGCGGCCCCCGCCGGGGGGTGGGATCGGCTGGACCTGCTCGCCGACACTAAGCCCAAAGGGGCCGCACGTGGAGGTCCAGCCGCCCCAAAACAGTCTTCTGAGGGAGCATGAAGACTGTGGGTTGCTTCCCAAGAGACAAGCTGGATTGCCCCTGGGGACCTTGGCCGCCATGTGGCAGTGGCACACGTCCAAGAGCGTCAGCCCCGCCCTCTTCCAGGCCCGGGCTTGGGTCTAGCCACGCCCCTGACGGCCCCAGCCCGGGGGTGGGATCGGCTGGACCTGCTTGCCGACGCTAAGCCCAAAGAGGGCCGCGCATGGGGGTGCACCCTCCCCGAAACAGTCTTCTGAGGGAGCGTGAAGACTGTGGTTGCTTCCCAGGAGACAAGCTTGATTGCGCCTGGGGACCCTGGCTGCCATGTGGCCGGGGCGCAATCCACGAGCGTCAGCCCCGCCCCTCTTCCCGGCCCGGGCTTGGGTCTAGCCACGCCCCTGGCGGCCCCAGCCCCGGGGTGGGATCGGCTGGACCTGCTTGCCCACGCTAAGCCCAAAGAGGGCCGCACGTAGGGGTCCAGCCGCCATGAAACAGTCTCTTGAGGGAGCGTGAAGACTGTGGGTTGCTTCCCAGGAGACAAGCTGGATTGCGCCTGGGGACCCCGGCCGCCATGTGGCCGGGGCTCACGTCCCCGAGCTTCAGCCCCGCCCCTCTTCCCGGCCCGGGCTTGGGTCTAGCCACGCCCCTGGCGGCCCCAGCCCGGGGGTGGGATCGGCTGGACCTCTTCGCCCACGCTAAGCCCAAAGAGGGCGGCACGTAGGGGTCCAGCCGCCACGAAACAGTCCTCTGAGGGAGCGTGAAGACTGTGGGTTGCTTCCCAGGAGACAAGCTGGATTGCGCCTGGGGACATTGGCCGCCATGTGGCCGGGGCTCACGTCCCCGAGCTTCAGCCCCGCCCCTCTTCCCGGCCCGGGCTTGGGTCTAGCCACGCCCCTGGCGGCCCCAGCCCGGGGGTGGGATCCGCTGGACCTGCTGGCCGATGCTAAGCCCAAAGAGGGCCCCGCATGGGGGTCCAGCAACCCCGAAACAGACTTCAGAGGGAGCGTGAAGACTGTGGGTTGCTTCCCAGGAGACAAGCTGGATTGCGCCTGGGGACCCTGGACGCCATGTGGCCGGGGCTCACGTCCAAGAGCGTCATCCCCGCCCCTCTTCCCGGTCCGGGATTGGGTCTAGCCACGCCCCTGGCGGCCCCAGCCCTGGGGTGGGATCAGATGGACCTGCTCGCCAAGGCTAAGCCCAAAGAGGGCCGCGCGTGGGGGTCCAACCGCCATGAAATTGTTTTCCGAGGGAGCGTGAAGACTGTGGGTTGCTTCCCAGGACACAAGCTGGATTGCACCTGGGGACCCCGGCCGCCATGTGGCCGGGGCTCACCTCCAAGAGCATCAGCCCCGCCCCTCTTCCCGGCCCGGGCTTGGGTCTAGCCACGCCCCTGGCGGCCCCAGCCCGGGGGTGGGATCGGCTGGACCTGCTCGCCGACACTAAGCCCAAAGAGGGCCACACGTGAGGCTCCAGCCGCCCCAAAACAGTTTTTTGAGGGAGCATGAAGACTGTGGGTTGCTTCCAAGAGACAAGCTGGATTGCGCCTGGGGACCCTGGCCGCCATGTGGCCGGGGCTCACGTCCCCGAGCGTCAGCCCCGCCCCTCTTCCCAGCCCGGGCTTGGGTCTAGCCACGCCCCTCGCGGCCCCAGCCCGGGTGTGGGATCGCCTGGACCTGCTCGCCAACGCTAAGCCCAAAGAGGGCAGCACGTGGGGATCCAGCCGCCCCGAAACAGTCTTCTGAGGGAGCATGAAGACTGTGGGTTGCTTCCCAAGAGACAAGCTGGATTGCGCCTGGGGACCTTGGCCGCCATGTGGCAGTGGCACACGTTCCCGAGCGTCAGCCCCGCCCTCTTCCAGGCCCGGGCTTGGGTCTAGCCACGCCCCTGATGGCCCCAGCCCGGGGGTGGGATCCTCTGTACCTGCTTGCCGACGCTAAGCCCAAAGAGGTCAACGCGCATGGGGGTGCACCCTCCCCGAAACAGTCTTCTGAGGGAGCGTGAAGACTGTGGGTTGCTTCCCAGGAGACAAGCTTGATTGCGCCTGGGGACCCTGGCCGCCATGTGGCTGGGGCTCAATCCCCGAACGTCAGCCCCGCCCCTCTTCCCGGCCCGGGCTTGGGTCTAGCCACGCCCCTGGCGGCCCCAGCCCGGGGGTGGGATCGGCTGGACCTGCTCGCCCACGCTAAGCCCAAAGAGGGCCGCACGTAGGGGTCCAGCCTCCACGAAACAGTCTTCTGAGGGAGCGTGAAGACTGTGGGTTGCTTCCCAGGAGACAAGCTGGATTGCGCCTGGGGACACCGGCCGCCATGCGGCCGGGGCTCACGTCCAAGAGCTTCAGCCCCGCCCCTCTTCCCGGCCCGGGCTTGGGTCTAGCCACGCCCCTGGCGGCCCCAGCCCGGGGGTGGGATCCGCTGGACCTGCTCGGTGACGCTAAGCCCTAAGAGGGCCGCGCGTGGGGGTCCAACCGCCATGAAATTGTTTTCCGAGGAAGCGTGAAGACTGTGGGTTGCTTCCCAGGAGACAAGCTGGATTGCACCTGGGGACCCCGGCCGCCATGTGGCCGGGGCTCACGTCCAAGAGCGTCAGCCCCGCCCCTCTTCCCGGTCCGGGCTTGGGTCTAGCCACGCCCCTGGCGGCCCCAGCCCTGTGGTGGGATCCGCTGGACCTGCTTGCCGACGCTAAGCCCAAAGAGGGCCGCGCATGGGGGTGCACCCTCCCCGAAACAGTCTTCTGAGGGAGCGTGAAGACTGTTGGTTGCTTCCCAGGAGACAAGCTGGATTGCGCCTGGGGACCCTGGCCGCCATGTGGCCGGGGCTCAATCCCCGAGCCTCAGCCCCACCCCTCTTCCCGGCCCGGGCTTGGGTCTAGCCACGCCCCTGGCGGCCCCAGCCCGGGGGTGGGATCGGCTGGACCTGCTCGCCCACGCTAAGCCCAAAGAGGGCCGCACGTAGGGGTCCAACCGCCATGAAATTGTTTTCCGAGGGAGCGTGAAGACTGTGGGTTGCTTCCCAGGAGACAAGCTGGATTGCACCTGGGGACCCCGGCCGCCATGTGGCCGGGGCTCACGTCCCCGAGCGTCAGCCCCGCCCCTCTTCCCGGCCCAGGCTTTGTTCTAGCCACGCCCCTGGCGGCCCCAGCCCAGGGATGGGATCGGCTGGACCTGCTCGCCCACACTAAGCCCAAAGAGGGCCGCACATGGGGGTCCAGCCGTCCCGAAACAGTCTTCCGAGGGAGCATGAAGACTGTGGGTTGCTTCCCAGGAGACAAGCTGGATTGCGCCTGGGGACCCTGGCCGCCATGTGGCCAGAGCTCACGTCCCCGAGCGTCAGCCCCGCCCCTCTTCCTTGCCCGGGTTGGGTCTAGCCACGCCCCTGGCGGCCCCAGCCCGGGGGTGGGATCCTCTGTACCTGCTTGCCGACGCTAAGCCCAAAGAGGTCAACGCGCATGGGGGTGCACCCTCCCCGAAACAGTCTTCTGAGGGAGCGTGAAGACTGTGGGTTGCTTCCCAGGAGACAAGCTTGATTGCGAATGGGGACCCTGGCCGCCATGTGGCAGGGGCTCAATCCCCGAACGTCAGCCCCGCCCCTCTTCCCGGCCAGGGCTTGGGTCTAGCCACGCCCCTGGCGGCCCCAGCCCGGGGGTGGGATCGGCTGGACCTGCTCGCCCACGCTAAGCCCAAAGAGGGCCACACGTAGGGGTCCAGCCTCCACGAAACAGTCTTCTGAGGGAGCGTGAAGACTGTGGGTTGCTTCCCAGGAGACAAGCTGGATTGCGCCTGGGGACATTGGCCGCCATGTGGCCGGGGCTCACGTCCCCGAGCTTCAGCCCCGCCCCTCTTCCCGGCCCGGGCTTGGTTCTAGCCACGCCCCTGGCGGCCTCAGCCCGGGGGTGGGTTCGGCTGGACCAGCTCGCCGATGCTAAGCCCAAAGATGGCCGCGCGTGGGGGTCCAACCGCTATGAAATTGTTTTCCGAGGGAGCGTGAAGACTGTGGGTTGCTTCCCAGGAGACAAGCTGGATTGCACCTGGGGACCCCGGCCGCCATGTGGCCGGGGCTCACGTCCAAGAGCGTCAGCCCCGCCCCTCTTCCCGGCCCAGGCTTGGTTCTAGCCACGCCCCTGGCGGCCCCAGCCCGGGGATGGGATCGGCTGGACCTGCTCGCCCACACTAAGCCCAAAGAGGGCCGCACATGGGGGTCCAGCCGTCCCGAAACAGTCTTCCGAGGGAGCATGAAGACTGTGGGTTGCTTCCCAGGAGACAAGCTGGATTGCGCCTGGGGACCCTGGCCGCCATGTGGCCAGGGCTCACGTCCCCGAGCGTCAGCCCCGCCCCTCTTCCCGGCCCGGGCTTGGTTCTAGCCACGCCCCTGGCGGCCCCAGCCCGGGGGTGGGATCCTCTGTACCTGCTTGCCGACGCTAAGCCCAAAGAGGGCCGCGCATGGGGGTGCACCCTCCCCGAAACAGTCTTCTGAGGGAGCGTGAAGACTGTGGGTTGCTTCCCAGGAGACAGGCTGGATTGCGCCTGGGGACCCCGACCGCCATGTGGCCGGGGCTCACGTCCCAGAGCGTCAGCCCCGCCCCTCTTCCCAGCCCGGGCTTGGGTCTAGCCACGCCCCTGGCAGCCCCAGCCCGGGGGTGGGATCGGCTGTACCTGCTCGCCCACGCTAAGCCCAAAGAGGGCCGCGCGTGGGGGACCAGCCGCCCCAAAACAGTCTTCTGAGGGAGCGTGAAGACTGTGGGTTGCTTCCCAGGAGACAAGCTGGATTGCGCCTGGGGACACCGGCCGCCATGTGGCCGGGGCTCACGTCCAAGAGCTTCAGCCCCGCCCCTCTCCCCTTCCCGGGCTTGTTTCTAGACACGCCCCTGGCGGCCCCAGCCCGGGGGTGGGATCGGCTGGACCTGCTCGGTGACGCTAAGCCCTAAGAGGGCCGCGCGTGGGGGTCCAACCGCCATGAAATTGTTTTCCGAGGAAGCGTGAAGACTGTGGGTTGCTTCCCAGGAGACAAGCTGGATTGCAACTGGGGACCCCGGCCGCCATGTGGCAGTGGCACACGTCCAAGAGCGTCAGCCCCGCCCTCTTCCAGGCCCGGGCTTGGGTCTAGCCACGCCCCTGGCGGCCCCAGCCCGGGGGTGGGATCGGCTGGACCTGCTCGGCGACGCTAAGCCCTAAGAGGGCCGCGCGTGGGGGTCCAACCGCCATGAAATTGTTTTCCGAGGAAGCGTGAAGACTGTGGGTTGCTTCCCAGGAGACAAGCTGGATTGCACCTGGGGACCCCGGCCGCCATGTGGCCGGGGGCTCACGTCCAAGAGCTTCAGCCCCGCCCCTCTTCCCGGCCCGGGCTTGGTTCTAGCCACGCCCCTGGCGGCCCCAGCCCGGGGATGGGATCGGCTGGACCTGCTCGCCCACACTAAGCCCAAAGAGGGCCGCACATGGGGGTCCAGCCGTCCCGAAACAGTCTTCCAAGGGAGCATGAAGACTGTGGGTTGCTTCCCAGGAGACAAGCTGGATTGCGCCTGGGGACCCTGGCCGCCATGTGGCCGGGGCTCACGTCCCCGAGCTTCAGCCCCGCCCCTCTTCCCGGCCCGGGCTTGGGTCTAGCCACGCCCCTGGCGGCCCCAGCCCGGGGGTGGGATCGGCTGGACCTCTTCGCCCACGCTAAGCCCAAAGAGGGCCGCACGTAGGGGTCCAGCCGCCACGAAACAGTCTTCTGAGGGAGCGTGAAGACTGTGGGTTGCTTCCCAGGAGACAAGCTGGATTGCGCCTGGGGACATTGGCCGCCATGTGGCCGGGGCTCACTTCCCCAAGCGTCAGCCCCGCCCCTCTTCCCGGCCCGGGCTTGGGTCTAGCCACGCCCCTGGCGGCCCCAGCCCGGGGGTGGGATCGGCTGGACCTGCTCGGCGACGCTAAGCCCTAAGAGGGCCGCGCGTGGGGGTCCAACCGCCATGAAATTGTTTTCCGAGGAAGCGTGAAGACTGTGGGTTGCTTCCCAGGAGACAAGCTGGATTGCAACTGGGGACCCCGGCCGCCATGTGGCAGTGGCACACGTCCAAGAGCGTCAGCCCCGCCCTCTTCCAGGCCCGGGCTTGGGTCTAGCCACGCCCCTGGCGGCCCCAGCCCGGGGGTGGGATCGGCTGGACCTGCTCGCCCACGCTAAGCCCTAAGAGGGCCTCGCGTGGGGGTCCAACCGCCATGAAATTGTTTTCCGAGGAAGCGTGAAGACTGTGGGTTGCTTCCCAGGAGACAAGCTGGATTGCACCTGGGGACCCCGGCCGCCATGTGGCCGGGGGCTCACGTCCAAGAGCTTCAGCCCCGCCCCTCTTCCCGGCCCGGGCTTGGTTCTAGCCACGCCCCTGGCGGCCCCAGCCCGGGGATGGGATCGGCTGGACCTGCTCGCCCACACTAAGCCCAAAGAGGGCCGCACATGGGGGTCCAGCCGTCCCGAAACAGTCTTCCAAGGGAGCATGAAGACTGTGGGTTGCTTCCCAGGAGACAAGCTGGATTGCGCCTGGGGACCCTGGCCGCCATGTGGCCGGGGCTCACGTCCCCGAGCTTCAGCCCCGCCCCTCTTCCCGGCCCGGGCTTGGGTCTAGCCACGCCCCTGGCGGCCCCAGCCCGGGGGTGGGATCGGCTGGACCTCTTCGCCCACGCTAAGCCCAAAGAGGGCCGCACGTAGGGGTCCAGCCGCCACGAAACAGTCTTCTGAGGGAGCGTGAAGACTGTGGGTTGCTTCCCAGGAGACAAGCTGGATTGCGCCTGGGGACATTGGCCGCCATGTGGCCGGGGCTCACTTCCCCAAGCGTCAGCCCCGCCCCTCTTCCCGGCCCGGGCTTGGGTCTAGCCACGCCCCTGGCGGCCCCAGCCCGGGGGTGGGATCGGCTGGACCTGCTCGGCGACGCTAAGACCTAAGAGGGCCGCGCGTGGGGGTCCAACTGCCATGAAATTGTTTTCCGAGGGAGCGTGAAGAGTGTGGGTTGCTTCCCAGGAGACAAGGTGGATTGCACCTGGGGAACCTGGCCTCCATGTGGCCGGGGCTCACGTCCAAGAGCGTCAGCCCCGCCCCTCTTCCCGGCCCGGGCTTGGGTCTAGCCACGCCCCTGGCGGCCCCAGCCCGGGGGTGGGATCCTCTGTACCTGCTTGCTGACGCTAAGCCCAAAGAGGGCCGCGCATGGGGGTGCACCCTCCCCGAAACAGTCTTCTGAGGGAGCGTGAAGACTGTGGGTTGCTTCCCAGGAGACAGGCTGGATTGCGCCTGGGGACCCCGACCGCCATGTGGCCGGGGCTCACGTCCCAGAGCGTCAGCCCCGCCCCTCTTCCCAGCCCGGGCTTGGGTCTAGCCACGCCCCTGGCAGCCCCAGCCCGGGGGTGGGATCGGCTGTACCTGCTCGCCCACGCTAAGCCCAAAGAGGGCCGCGCGTGGGGGACCAGCCGCCCCAAAACAGTCTTCTGAGGGAGCGTGAAGACTGTGGGTTGCTTCCCAGGAGACAAGCTGGATTGCGCCTGGGGACACCGGCCGCCATGTGGCCGGGGCTCACGTCCAAGAGCTTCAGCCCCGCCCCTCTTCCCGGCCCGGGCTTGTTTCTAGACACGCCCCTGGCGGCCCCAGCCCGGGGGTGGGATCGGCTGGACCTGCTCGGTGACGCTAAGCCCTAAGAGGGCCGCGCGTGGGGGTCCAACCGCCATGAAATTGTTTTCCGAGGAAGCGTGAAGACTGTGGGTTGCTTCCCAGGAGACAAGCTGGATTGCAACTGGGGACCCCGGCCGCCATGTGGCAGTGGCACACGTCCAAGAGCGTCAGCCCCGCCCTCTTCCAGGCCCGGGCTTGGGTCTAGCCACGCCCCTGGCGGCCCCAGCCCGGGGGTGGGATCGGCTGGACCTGCTCGCCCACGCTAAGCCCTAAGAGGGCCGCGCGTGGGGGTCCAACCGCCATGAAATTGTTTTCCGAGGAAGCGTGAAGACTGTGGGTTGCTTCCCAGGAGACAAGCTGGATTGCACCTGGGGACCCCGGCCGCCATGTGGCCGGGGCTCACGTCCAAGAGCTTCAGCCCCGCCCCTCTTCCCGGCCCGGGCTTGGTTCTAGCCACGCCCCTGGCGGCCCCAGCCCGGGGATGGGATCGGCTGGACCTGCTCGCCCACACTAAGCCCAAAGAGGGCCGCACATGGGGGTCCAGCCGTCCCGAAACAGTCTTCCAAGGGAGCATGAAGACTGTGGGTTGCTTCCCAGGAGACAAGCTGGATTGCGCCTGGGGACCCTGGCCGCCATGTGGCCGGGGCTCACGTCCCCGAGCTTCAGCCCCGCCCCTCTTCCCGGCCCGGGCTTGGGTCTAGCCACGCCCCTGGCGGCCCCAGCCCTGTGGTGGGATCCGCTGGACCTGCTTGCCGACGCTAAGCCCAAAGAGGGCCGCGCATGGGGGTGCACCCTCCCCGAAACAGTCTTCTGAGGGAGCGTGAAGACTGTTGGTTGCTTCCCAGGAGACAAGCTGGATTGCGCCTGGGGACCCTGGCCGCCATGTGGCCGGGGCTCAATCCCCGAGCGTCAGCCCCACCCCTCTTCCCGGCCCGGGCTTGGGTCTAGCCACGCCCCTGGCGGCCCCAGCCGGGGGGTGGGATCGGCTGGACCTGCTCGCCGACACTAAGCCCAAAGGGGCCGCACGTGGAGGTCCAGCCGCCCCAAAACAGTCTTCTGAGGGAGCATGAAGACTGTGGGTTGCTTCCCAGGAGACAAGCTGGATTGCGCCTGGGGACCCTGGCCGCCATGTGGCCGGGGCTCAAGTCCCCGAGCATCAGCCCCGCCCCTCTTCCCGGCCCGGGCTTGGGTCTAGCCACGCCCCTGGTGGCCCCAGCCCGGGGGTGGGATCGGCTGGACCTGCTCGCCAACGCTAAGCCCAAAGAGGGCCGCACGTGGGGGTCCAGCCGCCCCGAAACAGTCTTCTGAGGGAGCATGAAGATTGTGGGTTGCTTCCCAAGAGACAAGCTGGATTGCCCCTGGGGACCTTGGCCGCCATGTGGCAGTGGCACACGTCCAAGAGCGTCAGCCCCGCCCTCTTCCAGGCCCGGGCTTGGGTCTAGCCACGCCCCTGACGGCCCCAGCCCGGGGGTGGGATCGGCTGGACCTGCTTGCCGACGCTAAGCCCAAAGAGGGCCGCGCATGGGGGTGCACCCTCCCCGAAACAGTCTTCTGAGGGAGCGTGAAGACTGTGGTTGCTTCCCAGGAGACAAGCTTGATTGCGCCTGGGGACCCTGGCTGCCATGTGGCCGGGGCGCAATCCACGAGCGTCAGCCCCGCCCCTCTTCCCGGCCCGGGCTTGGGTCTAGCCACGCCCCTGGCGGCCCCAGCCCCGGGGTGGGATCGGCTGGACCTGCTTGCCCACGCTAAGCCCAAAGAGGGCCGCACGTAGGGGTCCAGCCGCCATGAAACAGTCTCTTGAGGGAGCGTGAAGACTGTGGGTTGCTTCCCAGGAGACAAGCTGGATTGCGCCTGGGGACCCCGGCCGCCATGTGGCCGGGGCTCACGTCCCCGAGCTTCAGCCCCGCCCCTCTTCCCGGCCCGGGCTTGGGTCTAGCCACGCCCCTGGCGGCCCCAGCCCGGGGGTGGGATCGGCTGGACCTCTTCGCCCACGCTAAGCCCAAAGAGGGCGGCACGTAGGGGTCCAGCCGCCACGAAACAGTCCTCTGAGGGAGCGTGAAGACTGTGGGTTGCTTCCCAGGAGACAAGCTGGATTGCGCCTGGGGACCCTGGACGCCATGTGGCCGGGGCTCACGTCCAAGAGCGTCATCCCCGCCCCTCTTCCCGGTCCGGGCTTGGGTCTAGCCACGCCCCTGGCGGCCCCAGCCCTGGGGTGGGATCAGATGGACCTGCTCGCCAAGGCTAAGCCCAAAGAGGGCCGCGCGTGGGGGTCCAACCGCCATGAAATTGTTTTCCGAGGGAGCGTGAAGACTGTGGGTTGCTTCCCAGGACACAAGCTGGATTGCACCTGGGGACCCCGGCCGCCATGTGGCCGGGGCTCACCTCCAAGAGCATCAGCCCCGCCCCTCTTCCCGGCCCGGGCTTGGGTCTAGCCACGCCCCTGGCGGCCCCAGCCCGGGGGTGGGATCGGCTGGACCTGCTCGCCGACACTAAGCCCAAAGAGGGCCACACGTGAGGCTTGAGCCGCCCCAAAACAGTTTTCTGAGGGAGCATGAAGACTGTGGGTTGCTTCCAAGAGACAAGCTGGATTGCGCCTGGGGACCCTGGCCGCCATGTGGCCGGGGCTCACGTCCCCGAGCGTCAGCCCCGCCCCTCTTCCCAGCCCGGGCTTGGGTCTAGCCACACCCCTCGCGGCCCCAGCCCGGGTGTGGGATCGCCTGGACCTGCTCGCCAACGCTAAGCCCAAAGAGGGCAGCACGTGGGGATCCAGCCGCCCCGAAACAGTCTTCTGAGGGAGCATGAAGACTGTGGGTTGCTTCCCAAGAGACAAGCTGGATTGCGCCTGGGGACCTTGGCCGCCATGTGGCAGTGGCACACGTTCCCGAGCGTCAGCCCCGCCCTCTTCCAGGCCCGGGCTTGGGTCTAGCCACGCCCCTGATGGCCCCAGCCCGGGGGTGGGATCCTCTGTACCTGCTTGCCGACGCTAAGCCCAAAGAGGTCAACGCGCATGGGGGTGCACCCTCCCCGAAACAGTCTTCTGAGGGAGCGTGAAGACTGTGGGTTGCTTCCCAGGAGACAAGCTTGATTGCGCCTGGGGACCCTGGCCGCCATGTGGCTGGGGCTCAATCCCCGAACGTCAGCCCCGCCCCTCTTCCCGGCCCGGGCTTGGGTCTAGCCACGCCCCTGGCGGCCCCAGCCCGGGGGTGGGATCGGCTGGACCTGCTCGCCCACGCTAAGCCCAAAGAGGGCCGCACGTAGGGGTCCAGCCTCCACGAAACAGTCTTCTGAGGGAGCGTGAAGACTGTGGGTTGCTTCCCAGGAGACAAGCTGGATTGCGCCTGGGGACACCGGCCGCCATGCGGCCGGGGCTCACGTCCAAGAGCTTCAGCCCCGCCCCTCTTCCCGGCCCGGGCTTGGGTCTAGCCACGCCCCTGGCGGCCCCAGCCCGGGGGTGGGATCCGCTGGACCTGCTCGGTGACGCTAAGCCCTAAGAGGGCCGCGCGTGGGGGTCCAACCGCCATGAAATTGTTTTCCGAGGAAGCGTGAAGACTGTGGGTTGCTTCCCAGGAGACAAGCTGGATTGCACCTGGGGACCCCGGCCGCCATGTGGCCGGGGCTCACGTCCAAGAGCGTCAGCCCCGCCCCTCTTCCCGGTCCGGGCTTGGGTCTAGCCACGCCCCTGGCGGCCCCAGCCCTGTGGTGGGATCCGCTGGACCTGCTTGCCGACGCTAAGCCCAAAGAGGGCCGCGCATGGGGGTGCACCCTCCCCGAAACAGTCTTCTGAGGGAGCGTGAAGACTGTTGGTTGCTTCCCAGGAGACAAGCTGGATTGCGCCTGGGGACCCTGGCCGCCATGTGGCCGGGGCTCAATCCCCGAGCCTCAGCCCCACCCCTCTTCCCGGCCCGGGCTTGGGTCTAGCCACGCCCCTGGCGGCCCCAGCCCGGGGGTGGGATCGGCTGGACCTGCTCGCCCACGCTAAGCCCAAAGAGGGCCGCACGTAGGGGTCCAACCGCCATGAAATTGTTTTCCGAGGGAGCGTGAAGACTGTGGGTTGCTTCCCAGGAGACAAGCTGGATTGCACCTGGGGACCCCGGCCGCCATGTGGCCGGGGCTCACGTCCCCGAGCGTCAGCCCCGCCCCTCTTCCCGGCCCAGGCTTTGTTCTAGCCACGCCCCTGGCGGCCCCAGCCCAGGGATGGGATCGGCTGGACCTGCTCGCCCACACTAAGCCCAAAGAGGGCCGCACATGGGGGTCCAGCCGTCCCGAAACAGTCTTCCGAGGGAGCATGAAGACTGTGGGTTGCTTCCCAGGAGACAAGCTGGATTGCGCCTGGGGACCCTGGCCGCCATGTGGCCAGAGCTCACGTCCCCGAGCGTCAGCCCCGCCCCTCTTCCTTGCCCGGGTTGGGTCTAGCCACGCCCCTGGCGGCCCCAGCCCGGGGGTGGGATCCTCTGTACCTGCTTGCCGACGCTAAGCCCAAAGAGGTCAACGCGCATGGGGGTGCACCCTCCCCGAAACAGTCTTCTGAGGGAGCGTGAAGACTGTGGGTTGCTTCCCAGGAGACAAGCTTGATTGCGAATGGGGACCCTGGCCGCCATGTGGCAGGGGCTCAATCCCCGAACGTCAGCCCCGCCCCTCTTCCCGGCCAGGGCTTGGGTCTAGCCACGCCCCTGGCGGCCCCAGCCCGGGGGTGGGATCGGCTGGACCTGCTCGCCCACGCTAAGCCCAAAGAGGGCCACACGTAGGGGTCCAGCCTCCACGAAACAGTCTTCTGAGGGAGCGTGAAGACTGTGGGTTGCTTCCCAGGAGACAAGCTGGATTGCGCCTGGGGACATTGGCCGCCATGTGGCCGGGGCTCACGTCCCCGAGCTTCAGCCCCGCCCCTCTTCCCGGCCCGGGCTTGGTTCTAGCCACGCCCCTGGCGGCCTCAGCCCGGGGGTGGGTTCGGCTGGACCAGCTCGCCGATGCTAAGCCCAAAGATGGCCGCGCGTGGGGGTCCAACCGCTATGAAATTGTTTTCCGAGGGAGCGTGAAGACTGTGGGTTGCTTCCCAGGAGACAAGCTGGATTGCACCTGGGGACCCCGGCCGCCATGTGGCCGGGGCTCACGTCCAAGAGCGTCAGCCCCGCCCCTCTTCCCGGCCCAGGCTTGGTTCTAGCCACGCCCCTGGCGGCCCCAGCCCGGGGATGGGATCGGCTGGACCTGCTCGCCCACACTAAGCCCAAAGAGGGCCGCACATGGGGGTCCAGCCGTCCCGAAACAGTCTTCCGAGGGAGCATGAAGACTGTGGGTTGCTTCCCAGGAGACAAGCTGGATTGCGCCTGGGGACCCTGGCCGCCATGTGGCCAGGGCTCACGTCCCCGAGCGTCAGCCCCGCCCCTCTTCCCGGCCCGGGCTTGGTTCTAGCCACGCCCCTGGCGGCCCCAGCCCGGGGGTGGGATCCTCTGTACCTGCTTGCCGACGCTAAGCCCAAAGAGGGCCGCGCATGGGGGTGCACCCTCCCCGAAACAGTCTTCTGAGGGAGCGTGAAGACTGTGGGTTGCTTCCCAGGAGACAGGCTGGATTGCGCCTGGGGACCCCGACCGCCATGTGGCCGGGGCTCACGTCCCAGAGCGTCAGCCCCGCCCCTCTTCCCAGCCCGGGCTTGGGTCTAGCCACGCCCCTGGCAGCCCCAGCCCGGGGGTGGGATCGGCTGTACCTGCTCGCCCACGCTAAGCCCAAAGAGGGCCGCGCGTGGGGGACCAGCCGCCCCAAAACAGTCTTCTGAGGGAGCGTGAAGACTGTGGGTTGCTTCCCAGGAGACAAGCTGGATTGCGCCTGGGGACACCGGCCGCCATGTGGCCGGGGCTCACGTCCAAGAGCTTCAGCCCCGCCCCTCTCCCCTTCCCGGGCTTGTTTCTAGACACGCCCCTGGCGGCCCCAGCCCGGGGGTGGGATCGGCTGGACCTGCTCGGTGACGCTAAGCCCTAAGAGGGCCGCGCGTGGGGGTCCAACCGCCATGAAATTGTTTTCCGAGGAAGCGTGAAGACTGTGGGTTGCTTCCCAGGAGACAAGCTGGATTGCAACTGGGGACCCCGGCCGCCATGTGGCAGTGGCACACGTCCAAGAGCGTCAGCCCCGCCCTCTTCCAGGCCCGGGCTTGGGTCTAGCCACGCCCCTGGCGGCCCCAGCCCGGGGGTGGGATCGGCTGGACCTGCTCGGCGACGCTAAGCCCTAAGAGGGCCGCGCGTGGGGGTCCAACCGCCATGAAATTGTTTTCCGAGGAAGCGTGAAGACTGTGGGTTGCTTCCCAGGAGACAAGCTGGATTGCACCTGGGGACCCCGGCCGCCATGTGGCCGGGGGCTCACGTCCAAGAGCTTCAGCCCCGCCCCTCTTCCCGGCCCGGGCTTGGTTCTAGCCACGCCCCTGGCGGCCCCAGCCCGGGGATGGGATCGGCTGGACCTGCTCGCCCACACTAAGCCCAAAGAGGGCCGCACATGGGGGTCCAGCCGTCCCGAAACAGTCTTCCAAGGGAGCATGAAGACTGTGGGTTGCTTCCCAGGAGACAAGCTGGATTGCGCCTGGGGACCCTGGCCGCCATGTGGCCGGGGCTCACGTCCCCGAGCTTCAGCCCCGCCCCTCTTCCCGGCCCGGGCTTGGGTCTAGCCACGCCCCTGGCGGCCCCAGCCCGGGGGTGGGATCGGCTGGACCTCTTCGCCCACGCTAAGCCCAAAGAGGGCCGCACATAGGGGTCCAGCCGCCACGAAACAGTCTTCTGAGGGAGCGTGAAGACTGTGGGTTGCTTCCCAGGAGACAAGCTGGATTGCGCCTGGGGACATTGGCCGCCATGTGGCCGGGGCTCACTTCCCCAAGCGTCAGCCCCGCCCCTCTTCCCGGCCCGGGCTTGGGTCTAGCCACGCCCCTGGCGGCCCCAGCCCGGGGGTGGGATCGGCTGGACCTGCTCGGCGACGCTAAGCCCTAAGAGGGCCGCGCGTGGGGGTCCAACCGCCATGAAATTGTTTTCCGAGGAAGCGTGAAGACTGTGGGTTGCTTCCCAGGAGACAAGCTGGATTGCAACTGGGGACCCCGGCCGCCATGTGGCAGTGGCACACGTCCAAGAGCGTCAGCCCCGCCCTCTTCCAGGCCCGGGCTTGGGTCTAGCCACGCCCCTGGCGGCCCCAGCCCGGGGGTGGGATCGGCTGGACCTGCTCGCCCACGCTAAGCCCTAAGAGGGCCTCGCGTGGGGGTCCAACCGCCATGAAATTGTTTTCCGAGGAAGCGTGAAGACTGTGGGTTGCTTCCCAGGAGACAAGCTGGATTGCACCTGGGGACCCCGGCCGCCATGTGGCCGGGGGCTCACGTCCAAGAGCTTCAGCCCCGCCCCTCTTCCCGGCCCGGGCTTGGTTCTAGCCACGCCCCTGGCGGCCCCAGCCCGGGGATGGGATCGGCTGGACCTGCTCGCCCACACTAAGCCCAAAGAGGGCCGCACATGGGGGTCCAGCCGTCCCGAAACAGTCTTCCAAGGGAGCATGAAGACTGTGGGTTGCTTCCCAGGAGACAAGCTGGATTGCGCCTGGGGACCCTGGCCGCCATGTGGCCGGGGCTCACGTCCCCGAGCTTCAGCCCCGCCCCTCTTCCCGGCCCGGGCTTGGGTCTAGCCACGCCCCTGGCGGCCCCAGCCCGGGGGTGGGATCGGCTGGACCTCTTCGCCCACGCTAAGCCCAAAGAGGGCCGCACGTAGGGGTCCAGCCGCCACGAAACAGTCTTCTGAGGGAGCGTGAAGACTGTGGGTTGCTTCCCAGGAGACAAGCTGGATTGCGCCTGGGGACATTGGCCGCCATGTGGCCGGGGCTCACTTCCCCAAGCGTCAGCCCCGCCCCTCTTCCCGGCCCGGGCTTGGGTCTAGCCACGCCCCTGGCGGCCCCAGCCCGGGGGTGGGATCGGCTGGACCTGCTCGGCGACGCTAAGACCTAAGAGGGCCGCGCGTGGGGGTCCAACTGCCATGAAATTGTTTTCCGAGGGAGCGTGAAGACTGTGGGTTGCTTCCCAGGAGACAAGGTGGATTGCACCTGGGGAACCTGGCCTCCATGTGGCCGGGGCTCACGTCCAAGAGCGTCAGCCCCGCCCCTCTTCCCGGCCCGGGCTTGGGTCTAGCCACGCCCCTGGCGGCCCCAGCCCGGGGGTGGGATCCTCTGTACCTGCTTGCTGACGCTAAGCCCAAAGAGGGCCGCGCATGGGGGTGCACCCTCCCCGAAACAGTCTTCTGAGGGAGCGTGAAGACTGTGGGTTGCTTCCCAGGAGACAGGCTGGATTGCGCCTGGGGACCCCGACCGCCATGTGGCCGGGGCTCACGTCCCAGAGCGTCAGCCCCGCCCCTCTTCCCAGCCCGGGCTTGGGTCTAGCCACGCCCCTGGCAGCCCCAGCCCGGGGGTGGGATCGGCTGTACCTGCTCGCCCACGCTAAGCCCAAAGAGGGCCGCGCGTGGGGGACCAGCCGCCCCAAAACAGTCTTCTGAGGGAGCGTGAAGACTGTGGGTTGCTTCCCAGGAGACAAGCTGGATTGCGCCTGGGGACACCGGCCGCCATGTGGCCGGGGCTCACGTCCAAGAGCTTCAGCCCCGCCCCTCTTCCCGGCCCGGGCTTGTTTCTAGACACGCCCCTGGCGGCCCCAGCCCGGGGGTGGGATCGGCTGGACCTGCTCGGTGACGCTAAGCCCTAAGAGGGCCGCGCGTGGGGGTCCAACCGCCATGAAATTGTTTTCCGAGGAAGCGTGAAGACTGTGGGTTGCTTCCCAGGAGACAAGCTGGATTGCAACTGGGGACCCCGGCCGCCATGTGGCAGTGGCACACGTCCAAGAGCGTCAGCCCCGCCCTCTTCCAGGCCCGGGCTTGGGTCTAGCCACGCCCCTGGCGGCCCCAGCCCGGGGGTGGGATCGGCTGGACCTGCTCGCCCACGCTAAGCCCTAAGAGGGCCGCGCGTGGGGGTCCAACCGCCATGAAATTGTTTTCCGAGGAAGCGTGAAGACTGTGGGTTGCTTCCCAGGAGACAAGCTGGATTGCACCTGGGGACCCCGGCCGCCATGTGGCCGGGGGCTCACGTCCAAGAGCTTCAGCCCCGCCCCTCTTCCCGGCCCGGGCTTGGTTCTAGCCACGCCCCTGGCGGCCCCAGCCCGGGGATGGGATCGGCTGGACCTGCTCGCCCACACTAAGCCCAAAGAGGGCCGCACATGGGGGTCCAGCCGTCCCGAAACAGTCTTCCAAGGGAGCATGAAGACTGTGGGTTGCTTCCCAGGAGACAAGCTGGATTGCGCCTGGGGACCCTGGCCGCCATGTGGCCGGGGCTCACGTCCCCGAGCTTCAGCCCCGCCCCTCTTCCCGGCCCGGGCTTGGGTCTAGCCACGCCCCTGGCGGCCCCAGCCCGGGGGTGGGATCGGCTGGACCTCTTCGCCCACGCTAAGCCCAAAGAGGGCCGCACGTAGGGGTCCAGCCGCCACGAAACAGTCTTCTGAGGGAGCGTGAAGACTGTGGGTTGCTTCCCAGGAGACAAGCTGGATTGCGCCTGGGGACATTGGCCGCCATGTGGCCGGGGCTCACTTCCCCAAGCGTCAGCCCCGCCCCTCTTCCCGGCCCGGGCTTGGGTCTAGCCACGCCCCTGGCGGCCCCAGCCCGGGGGTGGGATCGGCTGGACCTGCTCGGCGACGCTAAGACCTAAGAGGGCCGCGCGTGGGGGTCCAACTGCCATGAAATTGTTTTCCGAGGGAGCGTGAAGACTGTGGGTTGCTTCCCAGGAGACAAGGTGGATTGCACCTGGGGAACCTGGCCTCCATGTGGCCGGGGCTCACGTCCAAGAGCGTCAGCCCCGCCCCTCTTCCCGGCCCGGGCTTGGGTCTAGCCACGCCCCTGGCGGCCCCAGCCCGGGGGTGGGATCCTCTGTACCTGCTTGCTGACGCTAAGCCCAAAGAGGGCCGCGCATGGGGGTGCACCCTCCCCGAAACAGTCTTCTGAGGGAGCGTGAAGACTGTGGGTTGCTTCCCAGGAGACAAGCTGGATTGCGCCTGGGACCCCGGCCGCCATGTGGCTGGGGCTCACGTCCCATAGCGTCAGCCCCGCCCCTATTCCTGGCCCGGGCTTGGGTCTAGCCACACCCCTGGCGGCCCCAGCCCGGGGGTGGGATCGGCTGGACCTGCTCGCCAAGGCTAAGCCCAAAGAGGGCGGCGCGTGGGGGTCCAGCCGCCCCAAAACAGTCTTCCGAGGGAGCGTGAAGACTGTGGGTGGCTTCCCAGGAGACAAGCTGGATTGCGCCTGGGGACACTGGCCGCGATGTGGCCGGGGCTCACGTCCCTGAGCGTCAGCCCCGCCCCTCTTCCCGGCCCGGGCTTGGGTCTAGCCACGCCCCTGGCGGCCCCAGCCCGGGGGTGGGATCGGCTGTACCTGCTCGTCGACGCTAAGCCCAAAGAGGGCCGCACGTGGGGGTCCAGCCGCCCCAAAACAGTCTTCAGAGTGAGCGTGAAGACTGTGGGTTGCTTCCCAGGAGACAAGCTGGATTGCGCCTGGGGACACTGGCCGCCATGTGGCCGGGGCTCTCGTCCCTGAGCGTCAGCCCCGCCCCTCTTTCCGGCCCGGGCTTGGGTCTAGCCACGCCCCTGGCGGCCCCAGCCCGGGGGTGGGATCCTCTGTACCTGCTTGCCGACGCTAAGCCCAAAGAGGGCCGCGCATGGGGGTGCACCCTCCCCGAAACAGTCTTCTGAGGGAGCGTGAAGACTGTGGGTTGCTTCCCAGGAGACAAGCTTGATTGCGCCTGGGGACCCTGGCCGCCATGTGGCCGGGGCTCAATCCCCGAACCTCAGCCCCGCCCCTCTTCCCGGCACGGGCTTGGGTCTAGCCACGCCCCTGGCGGCCCCAGCCCGGGGGTGGGTTCGGCTGGACCTGCTCGCCCACGCTAAGCCCAAAGAGGGCCACACGTAGGGGTCCAGCCTCCACGAAACAGTCTTCTGAGGGAGCGTGAAGACTGTGGGTTGCTTCCCAGGAGACAAGCTGGATTGCGCCTGGGGACCCTGGCCACCATGTGGCCGGGGCTCACGTCCCCGAGCTTCAGCCCCGCCCCTCTTCCCGGCCCGGGCTTGGTTCTAGCCACGCCCCTGGCGGCCCCAGCCCGGGGGTGGGTTCGGCTGGACCTGCTCGCCGATGCTAAGCCCAAAGATGGCCGCGCGTGGGGGTCCAACCGCCATGAAATTGTTTTCCGAGGGAGCGTGAAGACTGTGGGTTGCTTCCCAGGGGACAAGCTGGATTGCACCTGGGGACCCCGGCCGCCATGTGGCCGGGGCTCACGTCCAAGAGCGTCAGCCCCGCCCCTCTTCCCGGCCCGGGCTTGGTTCTAGCCACGCCCCTGGCGGCCCCAGCCCGGGGATGGGATCGGCTGGACCTGCTCGCCCACACTAAGCCCAAAGAGGGCCGCACATGGGGGTCCAGCCGTCCCGAAACAGTCTTCCGAGGGAGCATGAAGACTGTGGGTTGCTTCCCAGGAGACAAGCTGGATTGCGCCTGGGGACCCTGGCCGCCATGTGGCCAGGGCTCACGTCCCCGAGCGTCAGCCCCGCCCCTCTTCCTTGCCCGGGTTGAGTCTAGCCACGCCCCTGGCGGCCCCAGCCCGGGGGTGGGATCCTCTGTACCTGCTTGCCGACGCTAAGCCCAAAGAGGGCCGCGCGTGGGGGTCCAGTCGCCCCGAAACAGTCTTCTGAGGGAGCGTGAAGACTGTGGGTTGTCTCCCAGGAGACAAGCTGGATTGCGCCTGGGGACCCCGACCGCCATGTGGCCGGGGCTCACGTCCCAGAGCGTCAGCCCCGCCCCTCTTCCCAGCCCGGGCTTGGGTCTAGCCACGCCCCTGGCAGCCCCAGCCCGGGGGTGGGATCGGCTGTACCTGCTCGCCCACGCTAAGCCCAAAGAGGGCCGTGCGTGGGGGACCAGCCGCCCCAAAACAGTCTTCTGAGGGAGCGTGAAGACTGTGGGTGGCTTCCCAAGAGACAAGCTGGATTGCACTTGGGACCCCGGCCGCCATGTGGCCGGGGCTCACGTCCCCGAGCGTCAGCCCCGCCCCTCTTCCCGGCCCTGGCTTGGGTCTAGCCACGCCCCTGGCGGCCCCAGCCCGGGGGTGGGATCGGCTGGAACTGCTCGCCCACGCTAAGCCCAAAGAGGGCCGCGCGTGGAGGTCCACACCCCATGAAACTGTCTTCTGAGGGAGCGTGAAGACTGTGGGTTGCTTCCCAGGAGACAAGCTGGATTGCGCCTGGGGACTCCGGCCGCCATGTGGCCGGGGCTCACGTCCCCGAGCGTCAGCCCCGCCTCTCTTCCCGGCCCGGGCTTGGGTCTAGCCACGCCCCTGGCGGCCCCAGCCCGGGGGTGGGATCCTCTGGACCTGCTCGCCCACGCTAAGCCCAAAGAGGGCCGTGAGTGGGGGTCCAACTGCCATGAAATTGTTTTCCGAGGGAGCGTGAAGACTGTGGGTTGCTTCCCAGGAGACAAGGTGGATTGCACCTGGGGACCCCGGCCGCCATGTGGCCGGGGCTCACGTCCCAGAGCGTCAGCCCCGCCCCTTTTCCTGGCCCGGGCTTGGGTCTAGCCACGCCCCTGGCGGCCCCAGCCCGGGGGTGGGATCGGCTGGACCTGCTTGCCGACGCTAAACCCAAAGAGGGCGGCGCGTGGGGGTCCAGCCGCCCCAAAACAGTCTTCTGAGGGAGCGTGAAGACTGTGGGTGGCTTCCCAGGAGACAAGATGGATTGCGCCTGGGGACACTGGCCGCCATGTGGCCGGGGCGCAATCCCCGAACGTCAGCCCCGCCCCTCTTCCCGGCCCGGGCTTGGGTCTAGCCACGCCCCTGGCGGCCCCAGCCCGGGGGTGGGATCGGCTGGACCTGCTCGCCCATGCTAAGCCCAAAGAGGGCCGCACGTAGGGGTCTAGCCTCCACGAAACAGTCTTCTGAGGGAGCGTGAAGACTGTGGGTTGCTTCCCAGGAGACAAGCTGGATTGCGCCTGGGGACCACGGCCGCCATGTGTCCGGGGCTCACGTCCAAGAGCGTCAGCCCCGCCCCTCTTCCCGGCCCGGGCTTGGGTCTAGCCACACCCCTGGCGGCCCCAGCCCGGGTGTGGAATCAGATGGACCTGCTCGCCCACGCTAAGCCCAAAGTGGGCTGCGCGTGGGGGTCCAGCCGCCCCAAAACAGTCTTCCGAGGGAGCGTGAAGACTGTGGGTTGCTTCCCAGGAGACAAGCTGGATTGCGCCTGGGGACCCTGGCCGCCATGTGGCCGGGGCTCACGTCCAAGAGCGTCAGCCCCGCACTCTTCCAGGCCCGGGCTTGGGTCTATCCACGCCCCTGACGGCCCCAGCCCGGGGGTGGGATCGGCTGGACCTGCTTGCCGACGCTAAGCCCAAAGAGGGCCGCACATGGGGGTCCAGCCGCCCCGAAACAGCCTTCAGAGGGAGCGTGAAGACTGTGGGTTGCTTCCCAAGAGACAAGCTGGATTGCGCCTGGGGACCCCGGCCGCCATGTGACCGGGGCTCACGTCCCCGAGCATCAGCCCCGACCCTCTTCCAATCCCGGGCTTGGGTCTAGCCACGCCCCTGGCAGCCCCAGCCCGGGGGTGGGATCCTCTGTACCTGCTTGCCGACGCTAAGCCCAAAGAGGGCGGCGTGTGGGGTTCCAGCCACCCAGAAACAGTCTTCCGAGGGAGCGTGAAGACTGTGGGTTGCTTCCCAGGAGACAAGCTGGATTGCGCCTGGGGACCCCGGCCGCCATGTGGCCGGGGCTCACGTCCACAAGCGTCAGCCCCGCCCCTCTTTCCGGCACGGGCTTGGGTCTAGCCACGCCCCTGGCGGACACAGCCCGGGGGTGGGATCAGCTGGACCTGCTTGCCCAAGCTAAGCCCAAAGAGGGCCGCGCATGGGGGTCCAGCCGCCCTGAAACAGTCTTCTGAGGGAGCGTGAAGACTGTGGGTTGCTTCCCAGGAGACAAGCTGGATTGCACCTGGGGACCCCAGCCGCCATGTGGCCGGGGCTCACGTCCCCGAGCGTCAGCCCCGCCCGTCTTCCCGGCCCGGGCTTGGGTCTAGCCACGCCCCTGGCGGACCCATCCCGGGGGTGGGATTGGGTGGACCTGCTCGCCCATGCTAAGCCCAAGGAGGGCCCCGCATGGGGGTCCAGCCGCCATGAAAATGTCTTCTGAGGGAGCGTGAAGACTGTGGGTTGCTTCCCAGGAGACAAGCTGGATTGCGCCTGGGGACCCTGGCCGCCATGTGGCCGGGGCTCACGTCCCCGAGCGTCAGCCCCGCCCTCTTCCTGGCCCGGGCTTGGGTCTAGCTACGCCACTGGCGGCCCCAGCCCGGGGGTGGGATCGGCTGTACCTGCTTCCCCATGCTAAGCCCAAAGAGGGCGGCGCGTGGGGGTCCAGCCGCCCTAAAACAGTCTACCGAGGGAGCGTGAAGACTGTGGGTTGCTTCCCAGGAGACAAGCTGGATTGCGCCTGGGGACCCTGGCCGCCATGTGGCCGGGGCTCACGTCCCCGAGCGTCAGCCCCGCCCCTCTTCCCGGCCCGGGCTTGGGTCTAGCCACGCCCATGGCGGCCCCAGCCCAGGGGTGGGATCCGCTGGACCTGCTGGCCGATGCTAAGCCCAAAGAGGGCCGCTCGTGGGGGTGCACCCTCCCCGAAACACTCTTCTGAGGGAGCGTGAAGACTGTGGGTTGCTTCGCAAGAGACAAGCTGGATTGCAACTGGGGACCCCGGCCGCCATGTGGCCAGGGCTCACGTCCCCGAGCATCAGCCCCGCCCTCTTCCAGGCCCGGGCTTGGGTCTAGCCACGCCCCTGGTGGCCCCAGCCCGGGGGTGGGATCGGCTGGACCTGCTCGCCCACGCTAAGCCCTAAGAGGGACGCGCGTTGGGGTGCATCCTCCCCGAAACAGTCTTCCGAGGGAGCGTGAAGACTGTGGGTTGCTTCCCAGGAGACAAGCTGGATTGCGCCTCGGGACCCTGGCCGCCATGTGGCCGGGGCTCACGTCCAAGAGCGTCAGCCCCGCCCCTCTTCCCGGCCCGGACTTGGGTCTAGCCACGCCCCTGGCGGCCCCAGCCTGGGGGTGGGATCGGCTGGACCTGCTCGCCGACGCTAAGCCCAAAGAGGGCCGCGCGTGGGGGTCCAGCCGCCCCAAAACAGTCTTCCAAGGGAGCATGAAGACTGTGGGTTGCTTCCCAGGAGACAAGCTGGATTGCGCCTGGGGACCCTGGCCGCCATGTGGCCGGGGCTCACGTCCCCGAGCGTCAGCCCCGCCCCTCTTCCCGGCCCGGGCTTGGGTCTAGCCACGCCCCTGGCGGCCCCAGCCCGGGGGTGGGATCCTCTGGACCTGCTGGCCGACACTAAGCCCAAAGAGGGCCCCGTGTTGGGGTCCAGCCACACAGAAACAGTCTTCTGAGGGAGCGTGAAGACTGGGTTGCTTCCCAGGAGACAAGCTGGATTGCGCCTGGGGACCCCGGCCGCCATGTGGCCGGGTCTCACGTCCCCAAAAGTCAGCCCCGCCCCTCTTCCCGGCCAGGGCTTGGGTCTAGCCACGCCCCTGGCGGCCCCAGCCCAGGGTGGGATCGGCTGGATCTGCTCGCCCACGCTAAGCCCAAAGAGGGCCGCGCATGGGGGTCCAGCCGCCCTGTAACAGTCTTCTGAGGGAGCGTGAAGACTGTGGGTTGCTTCCCAGGAGACAAACTGGATTGAGCCTGGGGACACTGACAGCCATGTGGCCGGGGCTCACGTCCAAGAGCATCAGCCCCGCCCCTCTTCCCGGCCCGGGCTTAGGTCAAGCCACGCCCCTGGCGGCCCCAGCCTGGGGGTGGGATCGGCTGGATCTGCTCGCCGATGCTTAGCCCAAAGAGGGCCGCGCGTGGGGGTCCAGCCGCCCCAAAACCGTCTTCTGAGCGAGCGTGAAGACTGTGGGTTGCTTCCCAGGAGACAAGCTGGATTGCGCCTGGGGAAACTGACAGCCATGTGGCCGGGGCTCACGTCCAAGAGCATCAGCCCCGCCCCTCTTCCCGGCCCGGGCTTAGGTCAAGCCACGCCCCTGGCGGCCCCAGCCTGGGGGTGGGATCGGCTGGACCTGCTGGCCGACGCTAAGCCCAAAGAGGGCCGCGCGTGGGGTCCAGCCGCCCTGTAACAGTCTTCTGAGGGACCGTGAAGACTGTGGGTTGCTTCCCAGGAGACAAGCTGGATTGCGCCTGGGGACCCCGGCCACCATGTGGCCGGGGCTCACGTCCAAGAGCGTCAGCCCCGCCCCTCTTCCCGGCCAGGGCTTCGGTATAGCCACGCCCCTGGAGGCCCCAGCCCGGGGGTGGGATCGGCTGGACCTGCTCGCCCACGCTAAGCCCAAAGAGGGCCCCACATGGGAGTGCACCCTCCCGAAACAGTCTTCCGAGGGAGCGTGAAGACTGTGGGTTGCTTCCCAAGAGACAAGCTGGATTGCGCCTGAGGACCCTGGCCGCCATGTGGCCGGGGCTCACGTTCAAGAGCGTCAGCCCCGCCCCTCTTCCCGGCCCGGGCTTGGGTCTAGCCACGCCCCTGGCGGCCCCAGATCGGGGGTGGGATCGGCTGGACCTGCTCGCCCACGCTAAGCCCAAAGAGGGCCACACGTAGGGGTCCAGCCTCCACGAAACAGTCTTCTGAGGGAGCGTGAAGACTGTGGGTTGCTTCCCAGGAGACAAGCTGGATTGCACCTGGGGACCCCGGCCGCCATGTGGCCGGGGCTCACGTCCAAGAGCGTCAGCCCCGCCCCTCTTCCCGGCCCTGGCTTGGGTCTAGCCACGCCCCTGGCGGCCCCAGCCCGGGGGTGGGATCGGCTGGAACTGCTCGCCCACGCTAAGCCCAAAGAGGGCCGCGCGTGGAGGTCCACACCCCATGAAACTGTCTTCTGAGGGAGCGTGAAGACTGTGGGTTGCTTCCCAGGAGACAAGCTGGATTGCGCCTGGGGACTCCGGCCGCCATGTGGCCGGGGCTCACGTCCCCGAGCTTCAGCCCCGCCTCTCTTCCCGGCCCGGGCTTGGGTCTAGCCACGCCCCTGGCGGCCCCAGCCCGGGGGTGGGATCCTCTGGACCTGCTCGCCCACGCTAAGCCCAAAGAGGGCCGTGAGTGGGGGTCCAACTGCCATGAAATTGTTTTCCGAGGGAGCGTGAAGACTGTGGGTTGCTTCCCAGGAGACAAGGTGGATTGCACCTGGGGACCCCGGCCGCCATGTGGCCGGGGCTCACGTCCCAGAGCGTCAGCCCCGCCCCTTTTCCTGGCCCGGGCTTGGGTCTAGCCACGCCCCTGGCGGCCCCAGCCCGGGGGTGGGATCGGCTGGACCTGCTTGCCGACGCTAAACCCAAAGAGGGCGGCGCGTGGGGGTCCAGCCGCCCCAAAACAGTCTTCTGAGGGAGCGTGAAGACTGTGGGTGGCTTCCCAGGAGACAAGATGGATTGCGCCTGGGGACACTGGCCGCCATGTGGCCGGGGCGCAATCCCCGAACGTCAGCCCCGCCCCTCTTCCCGGCCCGGGCTTGGGTCTAGCCACGCCCCTGGCGGCCCCAGCCCGGGGGTGGGATCGGCTGGACCTGCTCGCCCATGCTAAGCCCAAAGAGGGCCGCACGTAGGGGTCTAGCCTCCACGAAACAGTCTTCTGAGGGAGCGTGAAGACTGTGGGTTGCTTCCCAGGAGACAAGCTGGATTGCGCCTGGGGACCCCGGCCGCCATGTGGCCGGGGCTCACGTCCACAAGCGTCAGCCCCGCCCCTCTTTCCGGCACGGGCTTGGGTCTAGCCACGCCCCTGGCGGACACAGCCCGGGGGTGGGATCAGCTGGACCTGCTTGCCCAAGCTAAGCCCAAAGAGGGCCGCGCATGGGGGTCCAGCCGCCCTGAAACAGTCTTCTGAGGGAGCGTGAAGACTGTGGGTTGCTTCCCAGGAGACAAGCTGGATTGCACCTGGGGACCCCAGCCGCCATGTGGCCGGGGCTCACGTCCCCGAGCGTCAGCCCCGCCCGTCTTCCCGGCCCGGGCTTGGGTCTAGCCACGCCCCTGGCGGACCCATCCCGGGGGTGGGATTGGGTGGACCTGCTCGCCCATGCTAAGCCCAAGGAGGGCCCCGCATGGGGGTCCAGCCGCCATGAAAATGTCTTCTGAGGGAGCGTGAAGACTGTGGGTTGCTTCCCAGGAGACAAGCTGGATTGCGCCTGGGGACCCTGGCCGCCATGTGGCCGGGGCTCACGTCCCCGAGCGTCAGCCCCGCCCTCTTCCTGGCCCGGGCTTGGGTCTAGCTACGCCACTGGCGGCCCCAGCCCGGGGGTGGGATCGGCTGTACCTGCTTGCCCATGCTAAGCCCAAAGAGGGCGGCGCGTGGGGGTCCAGCCGCCCTAAAACAGTCTACCGAGGGAGCGTGAAGACTGTGGGTTGCTTCCCAGGAGACAAGCTGGATTGCGCCTGGGGACCCTGGCCGCCATGTGGCCGGGGCTCACGTCCCCGAGCGTCAGCCCCGCCCCTCTTCCCGGCCCGGGCTTGGGTCTAGCCACGCCCATGGCGGCCCCAGCCCAGGGGTGGGATCCGCTGGACCTGCTGGCCGATGCTAAGCCCAAAGAGGGCCGCTCGTGGGGGTGCACCCTCCCCGAAACACTCTTCTGAGGGAGCGTGAAGACTGTGGGTTGCTTCGCAAGAGACAAGCTGGATTGCAACTGGGGACCCCGGCCGCCATGTGGCCAGGGCTCACGTCCCCGAGCATCAGCCCCGCCCTCTTCCAGGCCCGGGCTTGGGTCTAGCCACGCCCCTGGTGGCCCCAGCCCGGGGGTGGGATCGGCTGGACCTGCTCGCCCACGCTAAGCCCTAAGAGGGACGCGCGTTGGGGTGCATCCTCCCCGAAACAGTCTTCCGAGGGAGCGTGAAGACTGTGGGTTGCTTCCCAGGAGACAAGCTGGATTGCGCCTCGGGACCCTGGCCGCCATGTGGCCGGGGCTCACGTCCAAGAGCGTCAGCCCCGCCCCTCTTCCCGGCCCGGACTTGGGTCTAGCCACGCCCCTGGCGGCCCCAGCCTGGGGGTGGGATCGGCTGGACCTGCTCGCCGACGCTAAGCCCAAAGAGGGCCGCGCGTGGGGGTCCAGCCGCCCCAAAACAGTCTTCCAAGGGAGCAT
Source organism: Ochotona curzoniae (assembly GCF_017591425.1). Lineage (NCBI taxonomy): Eukaryota > Metazoa > Chordata > Mammalia > Lagomorpha > Ochotonidae > Ochotona > Ochotona curzoniae. The sequence goes on from NW_024466139.1 coordinate 69,838, forward strand.
GAAGACTGTGGGTTGCTTCCCAGGAGACAAGCTGGATTGCGCCTGGGGACCCTGGCCGCCATGTGGCCGGGGCTCACGTCCCCGAGCGTCAGCCCCGCCCCTCTTCCCGGCCCGGGCTTGGGTCTAGCCACGCCCCTGGCGGCCCCAGCCCGGGGGTGGGATCCTCTGGACCTGCTGGCCGACACTAAGCCCAAAGAGGGCCCCGTGTTGGGGTCCAGCCACACAGAAACAGTCTTCTGAGGGAGCGTGAAGACTGGGTTGCTTCCCAGGAGACAAGCTGGATTGCGCCTGGGGACCCCGGCCGCCATGTGGCCGGGTCTCACGTCCCCAAAAGTCAGCCCCGCCCCTCTTCCCGGCCAGGGCTTGGGTCTAGCCACGCCCCTGGCGGCCCCAGCCCAGGGTGGGATCGGCTGGATCTGCTCGCCCACGCTAAGCCCAAAGAGGGCCGCGCATGGGGGTCCAGCCGCCCTGTAACAGTCTTCTGAGGGAGCGTGAAGACTGTGGGTTGCTTCCCAGGAGACAAACTGGATTGAGCCTGGGGACACTGACAGCCATGTGGCCGGGGCTCACGTCCAAGAGCATCAGCCCCGCCCCTCTTCCCGGCCCGGGCTTAGGTCAAGCCACGCCCCTGGCGGCCCCAGCCTGGGGGTGGGATCGGCTGGATCTGCTCGCCGATGCTTAGCCCAAAGAGGGCCGCGCGTGGGGGTCCAGCCGCCCCAAAACCGTCTTCTGAGCGAGCGTGAAGACTGTGGGTTGCTTCCCAGGAGACAAGCTGGATTGCGCCTGGGGAAACTGACAGCCATGTGGCCGGGGCTCACGTCCAAGAGCATCAGCCCCGCCCCTCTTCCCGGCCCGGGCTTAGGTCAAGCCACGCCCCTGGCGGCCCCAGCCTGGGGGTGGGATCGGCTGGACCTGCTGGCCGACGCTAAGCCCAAAGAGGGCCGCGCGTGGGGTCCAGCCGCCCTGTAACAGTCTTCTGAGGGACCGTGAAGACTGTGGGTTGCTTCCCAGGAGACAAGCTGGATTGCGCCTGGGGACCCCGGCCACCATGTGGCCGGGGCTCACGTCCAAGAGCGTCAGCCCCGCCCCTCTTCCCGGCCAGGGCTTCGGTATAGCCACGCCCCTGGAGGCCCCAGCCCGGGGGTGGGATCGGCTGGACCTGCTCGCCCACGCTAAGCCCAAAGAGGGCCCCACATGGGAGTGCACCCTCCCCGAAACAGTCTTCCGAGGGAGCGTGAAGACTGTGGGTTGCTTCCCAAGAGACAAGCTGGATTGCGCCTGAGGACCCTGGCCGCCATGTGGCCGGGGCTCACGTTCAAGAGCGTCAGCCCCGCCCCTCTTCCCGGCCCGGGCTTGGGTCTAGCCACGCCCCTGGCGGCCCCAGATCGGGGGTGGGATCGGCTGGACCTGCTCGCCCACGCTAAGCCCAAAGAGGGCCACACGTAGGGGTCCAGCCTCCACGAAACAGTCTTCTGAGGGAGCGTGAAGACTGTGGGTTGCTTCCCAGGAGACAAGCTGGATTGCACCTGGGGACCCCGGCCGCCATGTGGCCGGGGCTCACGTCCAAGAGCGTCAGCCCCGCCCCTCTTCCCAGCCCGGGCTTGGGTCTAGCCACGCCCCTGGCGGCCCCAGCCCGGGGGTGGGATCGGCTGGACCTGCTCGGCGACGCTAAGACCTAAGAGGGCCGCGCGTGGGGGTCCAACTGCCATGAAATTGTTTTCCGAGGGAGCGTGAAGACTGTGGGTTGCTTCCCAGGAGACAAGGTGGATTGCACCTGGGGAACCTGGCCTCCATGTGGCCGGGGCTCACGTCCAAGAGCGTCACCCCCGCCCCTCTTCCCGGCCCGGGCTTGGGTCTAGCCACGCCCCTGGCGGCCCCAGCCCGGGGGTGGGATCCTCTGTACCTGCTTGCTGACGCTAAGCCCAAAGAGGGCCGCGCATGGGGGTGCACCCTCCCCGAAACAGTCTTCTGAGGGAGCGTGAAGACTGTGGGTTGCTTCCCAGGAGACAAGCTGGATTGCGCCTGGGACCCCGGCCGCCATGTGGCCGGGGCTCACGTCCCAGAGCGTCAGCCCCGCCCCTCTTCCTGGCCCGGGCTTGGGTCTAGCCACGCCCCTGGCGGCCCCAGCCCGGGGGTGGGATCGGCTGGACCTGCTCGCCAAGGCTAAGCCCAAAGAGGGCGGCGCGTGGGGGTCCAGCCGCCCCACAACAGTCTTCTGAGGGAGCGTGAAGACTGTGGGTGGCTTCCCAGGAGACAAGCTGGATTGCGCCTGGGGACACTGGCCGCCATGTGGCCGGGGCTCACGTCCCTGAGCGTCAGCCCCGCCCCTCTTCCCGGCCCGGGCTTGGGTCTAGCCACGCCCCTGGCGGCCCCAGCCCGGGGGTGGGATCGGCTGTACCTGCTCGTCGACGCTAAGCCCAAAGAGGGCCGCACGTGGGGGTCCAGCCGCCCCAAAACAGTCTTCAGAGGGAGCGTGAAGACTGTGGGTTGCTTCCCAGGAGACAAGATGGATTGCGCCTGGGGACACTGGCCGCCATGTGGCCGGGGCTCACGTCCCTGAGCGTCAGCCCCGCCCCTCTTTCCGGCTCGGGCTTGGGTCTAGCCACGCCCCTGGCGGCCCCAGCCCGGGGGTGGGATCCTCTGTACCAGCTTGCCGACGCTAAGCCCAAAGAGGGCCGCGCATGGGGGTGCACCCTCCCCGAAACAGTCTTCTGAGGGAGCGTGAAGACTGTGGGTTGCTTCCCAGGAGACAAGCTTGATTGCGCCTGGGGACCCTGGCCGCCATGTGGCCGGGGCTCAATCCCCGAACGTCAGCCCCGCCCCTCTTCCCGGCCCGGGCTTCGGTCTAGCCACGCCCCTGGCGGCCCCAGCCCGGGGGTGGGATCGGCTGGACCTGCTCGCCCACGCTAAGCCCAAAGAGGGCCACACGTAGGGGTCCAGCCGCCCTGTAACAGTCTTCTGAGGGAGCGTGAAGACTGTGGGTTGCTTCCCAGGAGACAAACTGGATTGAGCCTGGGGACACTGACAGCCATGTGGCCGGGGCTCACGTCCAAGAGCTTCAGCCCCGCCTCTCTTCCCGGCCCGGGCTTGGGTCTAGCCACGCCCCTGGCGGCCCCAGCCCGGGGGTGGGTTCGGCTGGACCTGCTCGCCCACGCTAAGCCCAAAGAGGGCCGTGAGTGGGGGTCCAACTGCCATGAAATTGTTTTCCGAGGGAGCGTGAAGACTGTGGGTTGCTTCCCAGGAGACAAGGTGGATTGCACCTGGGGACCCCGGCCGCCATGTGGCCGGGGCTCACGTCCCAGAGCGTCAGCCCCGCCCCTTTTCCTGGCCCGGGCTTGGGTCTAGCCACGCCCCTGGCGGCCCCAGCCCGGGGGTGGGATCGGCTGGACCTGCTTGCCGACGCTAAACCCAAAGAGGGCGGCGCGTGGGGGTCCAGCCGCCCCAAAACAGTCTTCTGAGGGAGCGTGAAGACTGTGGGTGGCTTCCCAGGAGACAAGATGGATTGCGCCTGGGGACACTGGCCGCCATGTGGCCGGGGCGCAATCCCCGAACGTCAGCCCCGCCCCTCTTCCCGGCCCGGGCTTGGGTCTAGCCACGCCCCTGGCGGCCCCAGCCCGGGGGTGGGATCGGCTGGACCTGCTCGCCCATGCTAAGCCCAAAGAGGGCCGCACGTAGGGGTCTAGCCTCCACGAAACAGTCTTCTGAGGGAGCGTGAAGACTGTGGGTTGCTTCCCAGGAGACAAGCTGGATTGCGCCTGGGGACCACGGCCGCCATGTGTCCGGGGGCTCACGTCCAAGAGCGTCAGCCCCGCCCCTCTTCCCGGCCCGGGCTTGGGTCTAGCCACACCCCTGGCGGCCCCAGCCCGGGGGTGGAATCAGATGGACCTGCTCGCCCACGCTAAGCCCAAAGTGGGCTGCGCGTGGGGGTCCAGCCGCCCCAAAACAGTCTTCCGAGGGAGCGTGAAGACTGTGGGTTGCTTCCCAGGAGACAAGCTGGATTGCGCCTGGGGACCCTGGCCGCCATGTGGCCGGGGCTCACGTCCCCGAGCGTCAGCCCCGCACTCTTCCAGGCCCGGGCTTGGGTCTATCCACGCCCCTGACGGCCCCAGCCCGGGGGTGGGATCGGCTGGACCTGCTTGCCGACGCTAAGCCCAAAGAGGGCCGCACATGGGGGTCCAGCCGCCCCGAAACAGCCTTCAGAGGGAGCGTGAAGACTGTGGGTTGCTTCCCAAGAGACAAGCTGGATTGCGCCTGGGGACCCTGGCCGCCATGTGACCGGGGCTCACGTCCCCGAGCATCAGCCCCGACCCTCTTCCAATCCCGGGCTTGGGTCTAGCCACGCCCCTGCTGGCCCCAGCCCGGGGGTGGGATCCTCTGTACCTGCTTGCCGACGCTAAGCCCAAAGAGGGCGGCGTGTGGGGTTCCAGCCACCCAGAAACAGTCTTCCGAGGGAGCGTGAAGACTGTGGGTTGCTTCCCAGGAGACAAGCTGGATTGCGCCTGGGGACCCCGGCCGCCATGTGGCCGGGGCTCACGTCCACAAGCGTCAGCCCCGCCCCTCTTTCCGGCCCGGGCTTGGGTCTAGCCACGCCCCTGGCGGACACAGCCCGGGGGTGGGATCAGCTGGACCTGCTTGCCCAAGCTAAGCCCAAAGAGGGCCGCGCATGGGGGTCCAGCCGCCCTGAAACAGTCTTCTGAGGGAGCGTGAAGACTGTGGGTTGCTTCCCAGGAGACAAGCTGGATTGCACCTGGGGACCCCAGCCGCCATGTGGCCGGGGCTCACGTCCCCGAGCGTCAGCCCCGCCCCTCTTCCAGGCCCGGGCTTGGGTCTAGCCACGCCCATGGCGGCCCCAGCCCAGGGGTGGGATCCGCTGGACCTCCTGGCCGATGCTAAGCCCAAAGAGGGCCGCTCGTGGGGGTGCACCCTCCCCGAAACACTCTTCTGTGGGAGCGTGAAGACTGTGGGTTGCTTCCCAGGAGACAAGCTGGATTGCGCCTGAGGACACTGGCCTCTATGTGGCCGGGGCTCACGTCCCCAAGCGTCAGCCCCGCCCCTCTTTCTGGCCCGGGCTTGGGTCTAGCCACGCCCCTGGTGGCCCCAGCCCGGGGGTGGGATCGGCTGGACCTGCTCGCCCACGCTAAGCCCAAAGAGGGCCGCGCGTGGGGGTCCAGCCGCCCCAAAGCAGTCTTCCAAGGGAGCGTGAAGATTGTGGGTTGCTTCCCAGGAGACAAGCTGGATTGCGCCTGGGGACCCCGGCCGTCATGTGGCCGGGGCTCACGTCCCCGAGCTTCAGCCCCGCCCTCTTCCAGGCCCGGGCTTGGGTCTAGCCACGCCCCTAACAGGCCCAGCCCGGGGGTGGGATCGGCTGGACCTGCTCGCCCACGCTAAGCCCTAAGAGGGACGCGCGTTGGGGTGCACCCTCCCCGAAACAGTCTTCCGAGGGAGCGTGGAGACTGTGGGTTGCTTCCCAGGAGACAAGCTGGATTGCGCCTCGGGACCCTGGCCGCCATGTGGCCGGGGCTCACGTCCAAGAGCGTCAGCCCCGCCCCTCTTCCCGGCCCGGACTTGGGTCTAGCCACGCCCCTGGCGGCCCCAGCCTGGGGGTGGGATCGGCTGGACCTGCTCGCCGACGCTAAGCCCAAAGAGGGCCGCGCGTGGGGGTCCAGCCGCCCCAAAACAGTCTTCCAAGGGAGCATGAAGACTGTGGGTTGCTTCCCAGGAGACAAGCTGGATTGCGCCTGGGGACCCTGGCCGCCATGTGGCCGGGGCTCACGTCCCCGAGCGTCAGCCCCGCCCCTCTTCCCGGCCCGGGCTTGGGTCTAGCCACGCCCCTGGCGGCCCCAGCCCGGGGGTGGGATCCTCTGGACCTGCTGGCCGACACTAAGCCCAAAGAGGGCCCCGCGTTGGGGTCCAGCCACACAGAAACAGTCTTCTGAGGGAGCGTGAAGACTGGGTTGCTTCCCAGGAGACAAGCTGGATTGCGCCTGGGGACCCCGGCCGCCATGTGGCCGGGTCTCACGTCCCCAAAAGTCAGCCCCGCCCCTCTTCCCGGCCAGGGCTTGGGTCTAGCCACGCCCCTGGCGGCCCCAGCCCAGGGTGGGATCGGCTGGATCTGCTCGCCCACGCTAAGCCCAAAGAGGGCCGCGCATGGGGGTCCAGCCGCCCTGTAACAGTCTTCTGAGGGAGCGTGAAGACTGTGGGTTGCTTCCCAGGAGACAAACTGGATTGAGCCTGGGGACACTGACAGCCATGTGGCCGGGGCTCACGTCCAAGAGCATCAGCCCCGCCCCTCTTCCCGGCCCGGGCTTAGGTCAAGCCACGCCCCTGGCGGCCCCAGCCTGGGGGTGGGATCGGCTGGATCTGCTCGCCGATGCTTAGCCCAAAGAGGGCCGCGCGTGGGGGTCCAGCCGCCCCAAAACCGTCTTCTGAGCGAGCGTGAAGACTGTGGGTTGCTTCCCAGGAGACAAGCTGGATTGCGCCTGGGGAAACTGACAGCCATGTGGCCGGGGCTCACGTCCAAGAGCATCAGCCCCGCCCCTCTTCCCGGCCCGGGCTTAGGTCAAGCCACGCCCCTGGCGGCCCCAGCCTGGGGGTGGGATCGGCTGGACCTGCTGGCCGACGCTAAGCCCAAAGAGGGCCGCGCGTGGGGTCCAGCCGCCCTGTAACAGTCTTCTGAGGGACCGTGAATACTGTGGGTTGCTTCCCAGGAGACAAGCTGGATTGCGCCTGGGGACCCCGGCCACCATGTGGCCGGGGCTCACGTCCAAGAGCGTCAGCCCCGCCCCTCTTCCCGGCCCGGGCTTCGGTATAGCCACGCCCCTGGAGGCCCCAGCCCGGGGGTGGGATCGGCTGGACCTGCTCGCCCACGCTAAGCCCAAAGAGGGCCCCACATGGGAGTGCACCCTCCCCGAAACAGTCTTCCGAGGGAGCGTGAAGACTGTGGGTTGCTTCCCAAGAGACAAGCTGGATTGCGCCTGAGGACCCTGGCCGCCATGTGGCCGGGGCTCACGTTCAAGAGCGTCAGCCCCGCCCCTCTTCCTGGCCGGGGCTTGGGTCTAGCCACGCCCCTGGCGGCCCCAGATCGGGGGTGGGATCGGCTGGACCTGCTCGCCCACGCTAAGCCCAAAGAGGGCCACACGTAGGGGTCCAGCCTCCACGAAACAGTCTTCTGAGGGAGCGTGAAGACTGTGGGTTGCTTCCCAGGAGACAAGCTGGATTGCACCTGGGGACCCCGGCCGCCATGTGGCCGGGGCTCACGTCCAAGAGCGTCAGCCCCGCCCCTCTTCCCAGCCCGGGCTTGGGTCTAGCCACGCCCCTGGCGGCCCCAGCCCGGGGGTGGGATCCTCTGGACCTGCTCGCCCACGCTAAGCCCAAAGAGGGCCGCGCGTGGGGGTCCAACTGCCATGAAATTGTTTTCCGAGGGAGCGTGAAGACTGTGGGTTGCTTCCCAGGAGACAAGGTGGATTGCACCTGGGGAACCTGGCCTCCATGTGGCCGGGGCTCACGTCCAAGAGCGTCAGCCCCGCCCCTCTTCCCGGCCCGGGCTTGGGTCTAGCCACGCCCCTGGCGGCCCCAGCCCGGGGGTGGGATCCTCTGTACCTGCTTGCTGACGCTAAGCCCAAAGAGGGCCGCGCATGGGGGTGCACCCTCCCCGAAACAGTCTTCTGAGGGAGCGTGAAGACTGTGGGTTGCTTCCCAGGAGACAAGCTGGATTGCGCCTGGGACCCCGGCCGCCATGTGGCCGGGGCTCACGTCCCAGAGCGTCAGCCCCGCCCCTCTTCCTGGCCCGGGCTTGGGTCTAGCCACGCCCCTGGCGGCCCCAGCCCGGGGGTGGGATCGGCTGGACCTGCTCGCCAAGGCTAAGCCCAAAGAGGGCGGCGCGTGGGGGTCCAGCCGCCCCAAAACAGTCTTCCGAGGGAGCGTGAAGACTGTGGGTGGCTTCCCAGGAGACAAGCTGGATTGCGCCTGGGGACACTGGCCGCCACGTGGCCGGGGCTCACGTCCCTGAGCGTCAGCCCCGCCCCTCTTCCCGGCCCGGGCTTGGGTCTAGCCACGCCCCTGGCGGCCCCAGCCCGGGGGTGGGATCGGCTGTACCTGCTCGTCGACGCTAAGCCCAAAGAGGGCCGCACGTGGGGGTCCAGCCGCCCCAAAACAGTCTTCAGAGGGAGCGTGAAGACTGTGGGTTGCTTCCCAGGAGACAAGATGGATTGCGCCTGGGGACACTGGCCGCCATGTGGCCGGGGCTCACGTCCCTGAGCGTCAGCCCCGCCCCTCTTTCCGGCCCGGGCTTGGGTCTAGCCACGCCCCTGGCGGCCCCAGCCCGGGGGTGGGATCCTCTGTACCAGCTTGCCGACGCTAAGCCCAAAGAGGGCCGCGCATGTGGGTGCACCCTCCCCGAAACAGTCTTCTGAGGGAGCGTGAAGACTGTGGGTTGCTTCCCAGGAGACAAGCTTGATTGCGCCTGGGGACCCTGGCCGCCATGTGGCCGGGGCTCAATCCCCCAACGTCAGCCCCGCCCCTCTTCCCGGCCCGGGCTTGGGTCTAGCCACGCCCCTGGCGGCCCCAGCCCGGGGGTGGGATCGGCTGGACCTGCTCGCCCACGCTAAGCCCAAAGAGGGCCACACGTAGGGGTCCAGCCTCCAAGAAACAGTCTTCTGAGGGAGCGTGAAGACTGTGGGTTGCTTCCCAGGAGACAAGCTGGATTGCGCCTGGGGACCCTGGCCACCATGTGGCCGGGGCTCACGTCCCCGAGCTTCAGCCCCGCCCCTCTTCCCGGCCCGGGCTTGGTTCTAGCCACGCCCCTGGCGGCCCCAGCCCGGGGGTGGGTTCGGCTGGACCTGCTCGCCGATGCTAAGCCCAAAGATGGCCGCGCGTGGGGGTCCAACCGCCATGAAATTGTTTTCCGAGGGAGCGTGAAGACTGTGGGTTGCTTCCCAGGAGACAAGCTGGATTGCACCTGGGGACCCCGGCCGCCATGTGGCCGGGGCTCACGTCCAAGAGCGTCAGCCCCGCCCCTCTTCCCGGCCCGGGCTTGGTTCTAGCCACGCCCCTGGCGGCCCCAGCCCGGTGATGGGATCGGCTGGACCTGCTCGCCCACACTAAGCCCAAAGAGGGCCGCGCGTGGGGTCCAGCCGCCCTGTAACAGTCTTCTGAAGGACCGTGAAGACTGTGGGTTGCTTCCCAGGAGACAAGCTGGATTGCGCCTGGGGACCCCGGCCACCATGTGGCCGGGGCTCACGTCCAAGAGCGTCAGCCCCGCCCCTCTTCCCGGCCCGGGCTTCGGTATAGCCACGCCCCTGGAGGCCCCAGCCCGGGGGTGGGATCGGCTGGACCTGCTCGCCCACGCTAAGCCCAAAGAGGGCCCCACATGGGAGTGCACCCTCCCCGAAACAGTCTTCCGAGGGAGCGTGAAGACTGTGGGTTGCTTCCCAAGAGACAAGCTGGATTGCGCCTGAGGACCCTGGCCGCCATGTGGCCGGGGCTCACGTTCAAGAGCGTCAGCCCCGCCCCTCTTCCCGGCCCGGGCTTGGGTCTAGCCACGCCCCTGGCGGCCCCAGATCGGGGGTGGGATCGGCTGGACCTGCTCGCCCACGCTAAGCCCAAAGAGGGCCACACGTAGGAGTCCAGCCTCCACGAAACAGTCTTCTGAGGGAGCGTGAAGACTGTGGGTTGCTTCCCAGGAGACAAGCTGGATTGCACCTGGGGACCCCGGCCGCCATGTGGCCGGGGCTCACGTCCAAGAGCGTCAGCCCCGCCCCTCTTCCCAGCCCGGGCTTGGGTCTAGCCACGCCCCTGGCGGCCCCAGCCCGGGGGTGGGATCGGCTGGACCTGCTCGGCGACGCTAAGACCTAAGAGGGCCGCACGTGGGGGTCCAACTGCCATGAAATTGTTTTCCGAGGGAGCGTGAAGACTGTGGGTTGCTTCCCAGGAGACAAGGTGGATTGCACCTGGGGAACCTGGCCTCCATGTGGCCGGGGCTCACGTCCAAGAGCGTCAGCCCCGCCCCTCTTCCCGGCCCGGGCTTGGGTCTAGCCACGCCCCTGGCGGCCCCAGCCCGGGGGTGGGATCCTCTGTACCTGCTTGCTGACGCTAAGCCCAAAGAGGGCCGCGCATGGGGGTGCACCCTCCCCGAAACAGTCTTCTGAGGGAGCGTGAAGACTGTGGGTTGCTTCCCAGGAGACAAGCTGGATTGCGCCTGGGACCCCGGCCGCCATGTGGCCGGGGCTCACGTCCCAGAGCGTCAGCCCCGCCCCTCTTCCTGGCCCGGGCTTGGGTCTAGCCACGCCCCTGGCGGCCCCAGCCCGGGGGTGGGATCGGCTGGACCTGCTCGCCAAGGCTAAGCCCAAAGAGGGCGGCGCGTGGGGGTCCAGCCGCCCCAAAACAGTCTTCTGAGGGAGCGTGAAGACTGTGGGTGGCTTCCCAGGAGACAAGCTGGATTGCGCCTGGGGACACTGGCCGCCATGTGGCCGGGGCTCACGTCCCTGAGCGTCAGCCCCGCCCCTCTTCCCGGCCCGGGCTTGGGTCTAGCCACGCCCCTGGCGGCCCCAGCCCGGGGGTGGGATCGGCTGTACCTGCTCGTCGACGCTAAGCCCAAAGAGGGCCGCACGTGGGGGTCCAGCCGCCCCAAAACAGTCTTCAGAGGGAGCGTGAAGACTGTGGGTTGCTTCCCAGGAGACAAGATGGATTGCGCCTGGGGACACTGGCCGCCATGTGGCCGGGGCTCACGTCCCTGAGCGTCAGCCCCGCCCCTCTTCCCGGTCCGGGCTTGGGTCTAGCCACGCCCCTGGCGGCCCCAGCCCGGGGGTGGGATCCTCTGTACCAGCTTGCCGACGCTAAGCCCAAAGAGGGCCGCGCATGGGGGTGCACCCTCCCCGAAACAGTCTTCTGAGGGAGCGTGAAGACTGTGGGTTGCTTCCCAGGAGACAAGCTTGATTGCGCCTGGGGACCCTGGCCGCCATGTGGCCGGGGCTCAATCCCCCAACGTCAGCCCCGCCCCTCTTCCCGGCCCGGGCTTGGGTCTAGCCACGCCCCTGGCGGCCCCAGCCCGGGGGTGGGATCGGCTGGACCTGCTCGCCCACGCTAAGCCCAAAGAGGGCCCCACATGGGAGTGCACCCTCCCCGAAACAGTCTTCCGAGGGAGCGTGAAGACTGTGGGTTGCTTCCCAAGAGACAAGCTGGATTGCGCCTGAGGACCCTGGCCGCCATGTGGCCGGGGCTCACGTTCAAGAGCGTCAGCCCCGCCCCTCTTCCTGGCCGGGGCTTGGGTCTAGCCACGCCCCTGGCGGCCCCAGATCGGGGGTGGGATCGGCTGGACCTGCTCGCCCACGCTAAGCCCAAAGAGGGCCACACGTAGGGGTCCAGCCTCCACGAAACAGTCTTCTGAGGGAGCGTGAAGACTGTGGGTTGCTTCCCAGGAGACAAGCTGGATTGCACCTGGGGACCCCGGCCGCCATGTGGCCGGGGCTCACGTCCAAGAGCGTCAGCCCCGCCCCTCTTCCCAGCCCGGGCTTGGGTCTAGCCACGCCCCTGGCGGCCCCAGCCCGGGGGTGGGATCCTCTGGACCTGCTCGCCCACGCTAAGCCCAAAGAGGGCCGCGCGTGGGGGTCCAACTGCCATGAAATTGTTTTCCGAGGGAGCGTGAAGACTGTGGGTTGCTTCCCAGGAGACAAGGTGGATTGCACCTGGGGAACCTGGCCTCCATGTGGCCGGGGCTCACGTCCAAGAGCGTCAGCCCCGCCCCTCTTCCCGGCCCGGGCTTGGGTCTAGCCACGCCCCTGGCGGCCCCAGCCCGGGGGTGGGATCCTCTGTACCTGCTTGCTGACGCTAAGCCCAAAGAGGGCCGCGCATGGGGGTGCACCCTCCCCGAAACAGTCTTCTGAGGGAGCGTGAAGACTGTGGGTTGCTTCCCAGGAGACAAGCTGGATTGCGCCTGGGACCCCGGCCGCCATGTGGCCGGGGCTCACGTCCCAGAGCGTCAGCCCCGCCCCTCTTCCTGGCCCGGGCTTGGGTCTAGCCACGCCCCTGGCGGCCCCAGCCCGGGGGTGGGATCGGCTGGACCAGCTCGCCGATGCTAAGCCCAAAGAGGGCGGCGCGTGGGGGTCCAGCCGCCCCAAAACAGTCTTCCGAGGGAGCGTGAAGACTGTGGGTGGCTTCCCAGGAGACAAGCTGGATTGCGCCTGGGGACACTGGCCGCCACGTGGCCGGGGCTCACGTCCCTGAGCGTCAGCCCCGCCCCTCTTCCCGGCCCGGGCTTGGGTCTAGCCACGCCCCTGGCGGCCCCAGCCCTGGGGTGGGATCGGCTGGAACTGCTGGCCGACACTAAGGCCAAAGAGGGCCGCAAGTGGGGGTCCAGCCGCACCAAAACAGTCTTCTGAGGGAGCGTGAAGACTGTGGGTTGCTTCCCAGGAGACAAGCTGGATTGCGCCTGAGGACACTGGCCTCCATGTGGCCGGGGCTCACGTCCCCAAGCGTCAGCCCCGCCCCTCTTTCTGGCCCGGGCTTGGGTCTAGCCACGCCCCTGGTGGCCCCAGCCCGGGGGTGGGATCGGCTGGACCTGCTCGCCCACGCTAAGCCCAAAGAGGGCCGCGCGTGGGGGTCCAGCCGCCCCAAAGCAGTCTTCCAAGGGAGCGTGAAGATTGTGGGTTGCTTCCCAGGAGACAAGCTGGATTGCGCCTGGGGACCCCGGCCGTCATGTGGCCGGGGCTCACGTCCCCGAGCTTCAGCCCCGCCCTCTTCCAGGCCCGGGCTTGGGTCTAGCCACGCCCCTAACAGGCCCAGCCCGGGGGTGGGATCGGCTGGACCTGCTCGCCCACGCTAAGCCCTAAGAGGGACGCGCGTTGGGGTGCACCCTCCCCGAAACAGTCTTCCGAGGGAGCGTGAAGACTGTGGGTTGCTTCCCAAGAGACAAGCTGGATTGCGCCTGAGGACCCTGGCCGCCATGTGGCCGGGGCTCACGTTCAAGAGCGTCAGCCCCGCCCCTCTTCCCGGCCCGGGCTTGGGTCTAGCCACGCCCCTGGCGGCCCCAGATCGGGGGTGGGATCGGCTGGACCTGCTCGCCCACGCTAAGCCCAAAGAGGGCCACACGTAGGAGTCCAGCCTCCACGAAACAGTCTTCTGAGGGAGCGTGAAGACTGTGGGTTGCTTCCCAGGAGACAAGCTGGATTGCACCTGGGGACCCCGGCCGCCATGTGGCCGGGGCTCACGTCCAAGAGCGTCAGCCCCGCCCCTCTTCCCAGCCCGGGCTTGGGTCTAGCCACGCCCCTGGCGGCCCCAGCCCGGGGGTGGGATCGGCTGGACCTGCTCGGCGACGCTAAGACCTAAGAGGGCCGCACGTGGGGGTCCAACTGCCATGAAATTGTTTTCCGAGGGAGCGTGAAGACTGTGGGTTGCTTCCCAGGAGACAAGGTGGATTGCACCTGGGGAACCTGGCCTCCATGTGGCCGGGGCTCACGTCCAAGAGCGTCAGCCCCGCCCCTCTTCCCGGCCCGGGCTTGGGTCTAGCCACGCCCCTGGCGGCCCCAGCCCGGGGGTGGGATCCTCTGTACCTGCTTGCTGACGCTAAGCCCAAAGAGGGCCGCGCATGGGGGTGCACCCTCCCCGAAACAGTCTTCTGAGGGAGCGTGAAGACTGTGGGTTGCTTCCCAGGAGACAAGCTGGATTGCGCCTGGGACCCCGGCCGCCATGTGGCCGGGGCTCACGTCCCAGAGCGTCAGCCCCGCCCCTCTTCCTGGCCCGGGCTTGGGTCTAGCCACGCCCCTGGCGGCCCCAGCCCGGGGGTGGGATCGGCTGGACCTGCTCGCCAAGGCTAAGCCCAAAGAGGGCGGCGCGTGGGGGTCCAGCCGCCCCAAAACAGTCTTCCGAGGGAGCGTGAAGACTGTGGGTGGCTTCCCAGGAGACAAGCTGGATTGCGCCTGGGGACACTGGCCGCCATGTGGCCGGGGCTCACGTCCCTGAGCGTCAGCCCCGCCCCTCTTCCCGGCCCGGGCTTGGGTCTAGCCACGCCCCTGGCGGCCCCAGCCCGGGGGTGGGATCGGCTGTACCTGCTCGTCGACGCTAAGCCCAAAGAGGGCCGCACGTGGGGGTCCAGCCGCCCCAAAACAGTCTTCAGAGGGAGCGTGAAGACTGTGGGTTGCTTCCCAGGAGACAAGATGGATTGCGCCTGGGGACACTGGCCGCCATGTGGCCGGGGCTCACGTCCCTGAGCGTCAGCCCCGCCCCTCTTCCCGGTCCGGGCTTGGGTCTAGCCACGCCCCTGGCGGCCCCAGCCCGGGGGTGGGATCCTCTGTACCAGCTTGCCGACGCTAAGCCCAAAGAGGGCCGCGCATGGGGGTGCACCCTCCCCGAAACAGTCTTCTGAGGGAGCGTGAAGACTGTGGGTTGCTTCCCAGGAGACAAGCTTGATTGCGCCTGGGGACCCTGGCCGCCATGTGGCCGGGGCTCAATCCCCCAACGTCAGCCCCGCCCCTCTTCCCGGCCCGGGCTTGGGTCTAGCCACGCCCCTGGCGGCCCCAGCCCGGGGGTGGGATCCGCTGGACCTGCTCGCCCACGCTAAGCCCAAAGAGGGCCACACGTAGGGGTCCAGCCTCCAAGAAACAGTCTTCTGAGGGAGCGTGAAGACTGTGGGTTGCTTCCCAGGAGACAAGCTGGATTGCGCCTGGGGACCCTGGCCACCATGTGGCCGGGGCTCACGTCCCCGAGCTTCAGCCCCGCCCCTCTTCCCGGCCCGGGCTTGGTTCTAGCCACGCCCCTGGCGGCCCCAGCCCGGGGGTGGGTTCGGCTGGACCTGCTCGCCGATGCTAAGCCCAAAGATGGCCGCGCGTGGGGGTCCAACCGCCATGAAATTGTTTTCCGAGGGAGCGTGAAGACTGTGGGTTGCTTCCCAGGAGACAAGCTGGATTGCACCTGGGGACCCCGGCCGCCATGTGGCCGGGGCTCACGTCCAAGAGCGTCAGCCCCGCCCCTCTTCCCGGCCCGGGCTTGGTTCTAGCCACGCCCCTGGCGGCCCCAGCCCGGGGATGGGATCGGCTGGACCTGCTCGCCCACACTAAGCCCAAAGAGGGCCGCACATGGGGGTCCAGCCGTCCCATAACAATCTTCCGAGGGAGCATGAAGACTGTGGGTTGCTTCCCAGGAGACAAGCTGGATTGCGCCTGGGGACCCTGGCCGCCATGTGGCCAGGGCTCACGTCCCCGAGCGTCAGCCCCGCCCCTCTTCCTTGCCCGGGTTGGGTCTAGCCACGCCCCTGGCGGCCCCAGCCCGGGGGTGGGATCCTCTGTACCTGCTTGCCGACGCTAAGCCCAAAGAGGGCCGCGCGTGGGGGTCCAGTCGCCCCGAAACAGTCTTCTGAGGGAGCGTGAAGACTGTGGGTTGCTTCCCAGGAGACAAGCTGGATTGCGCCTGGGGACCCCGACCGCCATGTGGCCGGGGCTCACGTCCCAGAGCGTCAGCCCCGCCCCTCTTCCCATCCCGGGCTTGGGTCTAGCCACGCCCCTGGCAGCCCCAGCCCGGGGGTGGGATCGGCTGTACCTGCTCGCCCACGCTAAGCCCAAAGAGGGCCGCGCGTGGGGGACCAGCCGCCCCAAAACAGTCTTCTGAGGGAGCGTGAAGACTGTGGGTGGCTTCCCAAGAGACAAGCTGGATTGCACTTGGGACCCCGGCCGCCATGTGGCCGGGGCTCACGTCCCCGAGTGTCAGCCCCGCCCCTCTTCCCGGCCCGGGCTTGGGTCTAGCCACGCCCCTGGCGGCCCCAGCCCGGGGGTGGGATCGGCTGGACCTGCTCGCCCACGCTAAGCCCAAAGAGGGCCGCGCGTGGAGGTCCACACCCCATGAAACTGTCTTCTGAGGGAGCGTGAAGACTGTGGGTTGCTTCCCAGGAGACAAGCTGGATTGCGCCTGGGGACTCCGGCCGCCATGTGGCCGGGGCTCACGTCCCCGAGCTTCAGCCCCGCCTCTCTTCCCGGCCCGGGCTTGGGTCTAGCCACGCCCCTGGCGGCCCCAGCCCGGGGGTGGGTTCGGCTGGACCTGCTCGCCCACGCTAAGCCCAAAGAGGGCCGTGAGTGGGGGTCCAACTGCCATGAAATTGTTTTCCGAGGGAGCGTGAAGACTGTGGGTTGCTTCCCAGGAGACAAGGTGGATTGCACCTGGGGACCCCGGCCGCCATGTGGCCGGGGCTCACGTCCCAGAGCGTCAGCCCCGCCCCTTTTCCTGGCCCGGGCTTGGGTCTAGCCACGCCCCTGGCGGCCCCAGCCCGGGGGTGGGATCGGCTGGACCTGCTTGCCGACGCTAAACCCAAAGAGGGAGGCGCGTGGGGGTCCAGCCGCCCCAAAACAGTCTTCTGAGGGAGCGTGAAGACTGTGGGTGGCTTCCCAGGAGACAAGATGGATTGCGCCTGGGGACACTGGCCGCCATGTGGCCGGGGCGCAATCCCCGAACGTCAGCCCCGCCCCTCTTCCCGGCCCGGGCTTGGGTCTAGCCACGCCCCTGGCGGCCCCAGCCCGGGGGTGGGATCGGCTGGACCTGCTCGCCCATGCTAAGCCCAAAGAGGGCCGCACGTAGGGGTCGAGCCTCCACGAAACAGTCTTCTGAGGGAGCGTGAAGACTGTGGGTTGCTTCCCAGGAGACAAGCTGGATTGCGCCTGGGGACCACGGCCGCCATGTGTCCGGGGGCTCACGTCCAAGAGCGTCAGCCCCGCCCCTCTTCCAGGCCCGGGCTTGGGTCTAGCCACACCCCTGGCGGCCCCAGCCTGGGGGTGGAATCAGATGGAACTGCTCGCCCACGCTAAGCCCAAAGTGGGCTGCGCGTGGGGGTCCAGCCGCCCCAAAACAGTCTTCCGAGGGAGCGTGAAGACTGTGGGTTGCTTCCCAGGAGACAAGCTGGATTGCGCCTGGGGACCCTGGCCGCCATGTGGCCGGGGCTCACGTCCCCGAGCGTCAGCCCCGCACTCTTCCAGGCCCGGGCTTGGGTCTATCCACGCCCCTGACGGCCCCAGCCCGGGGGTGGGATCGGCTGGACCTGCTTGCCGACGCTAAGCCCAAAGAGGGCCGCACATGGGGGTCCAGCCGCCCCGAAACAGCCTTCCGAGGGAGCGTGAAGACTGTGGGTTGCTTCCCAAGAGACAAGCTGGATTGCGCCTGGGGACCCTGGCCGCCATGTGACCGGGGCTCACGTGCCCGAGCATCAGCCCCGATCCTCTTCCCGGCCCGGGCTTGGGTCTAGCCACGCCCCTGGTGGCCCCAGCCCGGGGGTGGGATCGGCTGGACCTGCTCGCCCACGCTAAGCCCAAAGAGGGCCGCGCGTGGGGGTCCAGCCGCCCCAAAGCAGTCTTCCAAGGGAGCGTGAAGATTGTGGGTTGCTTCCCAGGAGACAAGCTGGATTGCGCCTGGGGACCCCGGCCGTCATGTGGCCGGGGCTCACGTCCCCGAGCTTCAGCCCCGCCCTCTTCCCGGCCCGGGCTTGGGTCTAGCCACGCCCCTAACAGGCCCAGCCCGGGGGTGGGATCGGCTGGACCTGCTCGCCCACGCTAAGCCCTAAGAGGGACGCGCGTTGGGGTGCACCCTCCCCGAAACAGTCTTCCGAGGGAGCGTGAAGACTGTGGGTTGCTTCCCAAGAGACAAGCTGGATTGCGCCTGAGGACCCTGGCCTCCATGTGGCCGGAACTCACGTCCCCAAGCGTCAGCCCCGCCCCTCTTCCCGGCCAGGGCTTGGGACTAGCCACACCCCTGAAGGCCCCAGCCCGGATGTGGGATCGGCTGGAACTGCTCGCCGACACTAAGG
>NW_024466140.1:0-4521 GCF_017591425.1 Ochotona curzoniae
CCATCAGCTTGTCGAGCACATCTAGAGGGAAACCCTGTTTGGTCACTTCTTGTCCAATGTCCATGGAGCCCAGGATGATGCAATCAAGCATGTTGAGCACCCACACAAAACAAGGATGCAGATCCTCAGTCCAGGCGCTAACAACTCCACATCCAGAGACAAGTTCAGCGCCCAAGCCATTTTCAGCTACCATGCAACATGATGGCTCTGGCAGCACATATGCCTGAAAGTGTATGTGATCCCTGGGGAACTGAGTGTGTGGGTGAATGGCAACTTTCGAATTGGCCAGCAGGGGTCTTCCAGTGCCAAAACGACTCCACTTGGCTCATTCACTTCACATACCATCAGCTTGTCGAGCACATCTAGAGGGAAACCCTGTTTGGTCACTTCTTGTCCAATGTCCATGGAGCCCAGGATGATGCAATCAAGCATGTTGAGCACCCACACAAAACAAGGATGCAGATCCTCAGTCCAGGCGCTAACAACTCCACATCCAGAGACAAGTTCAGCGCCCAAGCCATTTTCAGCTACCATGCAACATGATGGCTCTGGCAGCACATATGCCTGAAAGTGTATGTGATCCCTGGGGAACTGAGTGTGTGGGTGAATGGCAATATTCGAATTGGCCAGCAGGGGTCTTCCAGTGCCAAAACGACTCCACTTGGCTCATTCACTTCACATACCATCAGCTTGTCGAGCAGATCTAGAGGGAAACCCTGTTTGGTCACTTCTTGTCCAATGTCCATGGAGCCCAGGATGATGCAATCAAGCATGTTGAGCACCCACACAAAACAAGGATGCAGATCCTCAGTCCAGGCGCTAACAACTCCACATCCAGAGACAAGTTCAGCGCCCAAGCCATTTTCAGCTACCATGCAACATGATGGCTCTGGCAGCACATATGCCTGAAAGTGTATGTGATCCCTGGGGAACTGAGTGTGTGGGTGAATGGCAATATTCGAATTGGCCAGCAGGGGTCTTCCAGTGCCAAAACGACTCCACTTGGCTCATTCACTTCACATACCATCAGCTTGTCGAGCAGATCTAGAGGGAAACCCTGTTTGGTCACTTCTTGTCCAATGTCCATGGAGCCCAGGATGATGCAATCAAGCATGTTGAGCACCCACACAAAACAAGGATGCAGATCCTCAGTCCAGGCGCTAACAACTCCACATCCAGAGACAAGTTCAGCGCCCAAGCCATTTTCAGCTACCATGCAACATGATGGCTCTGGCAGCACATATGCCTGAAAGTGTATGTGATCCCTGGGGAACTGAGTGTGTGGGTGAATGGCAATATTCGAATTGGCCAGCAGGGGTCTTCCAGTGCCAAAACGACTCCACTTGGCTCATTCACTTCACATACCATCAGCTTGTCGAGCAGATCTAGAGGGAAACCCTGTTTGGTCACTTCTTGTCCAATGTCCATGGAGCCCAGGATGATGCAATCAAGCATGTTGAGCACCCACACAAAACAAGGATGCAGATCCTCAGTCCAGGCGCTAACAACTCCACATCCAGAGACAAGTTCAGCGCCCAAGCCATTTTCAGCTACCATGCAACATGATGGCTCTGGCAGCACATATGCCTGAAAGTGTATGTGATCCCTGGGGAACTGAGTGTGTGGGTGAATGGCAATATTCGAATTGGCCAGCAGGGGTCTTCCAGTGCCAAAACGACTCCACTTGGCTCATTCACTTCACATACCATCAGCTTGTCGAGCAGATCTAGAGGGAAACCCTGTTTGGTCACTTCTTGTCCAATGTCCATGGAGCCCAGGATGATGCAATCAAGCATGTTGAGCACCCACACAAAACAAGGATGCAGATCCTCAGTCCAGGCGCTAACAACTCCACATCCAGAGACAAGTTCAGCGCCCAAGCCATTTTCAGCTACCATGCAAAACGATGGCTCTGGCAGCACATATGCCTGAAAGTGTATGTGATCCCTGGGGAACTGAGTGTGTGGGTGAATGGCAATATTCGAATTGGCCAGCAGGGGTCTTCCAGTGCCAAAACGACTCCACTTGGCTCATTCACTTCACATACCATCAGCTTGTCGAGCAGATCTAGAGGGAAACCCTGTTTGGTCACTTCTTGTCCAATGTCCATGGAGCCCAGGATGATGCAATCAAGCATGTTGAGCACCCACACAAAACAAGGATGCAGATCCTCAGTCCAGGCGCTAACAACTCCACATCCAGAGACAAGTTCAGCGCCCAAGCCATTTTCAGCTACCATGCAACATGATGGCTCTGGCAGCACATATGCCTGAAAGTGTATGTGATCCCTGGGGAACTGAGTGTGTGGGTGAATGGCAATATTCGAATTGGCCAGCAGGGGTCTTCCAGTGCCAAAACGACTCCACTTGGCTCATTCACTTCACATACCATCAGCTTGTCGAGCACATCTAGAGGGAAACCCTGTTTGGTCACTTCTTGTCCAATGTCCATGGAGCCCAGGATGATGCAATCAAGCATGTTGAGCACCCACACAAAACAAGGATGCAGATCCTCAGTCCAGGCGCTAACAACTCCACATCCAGAGACAAGTTCAGCGCCCAAGCCATTTTCAGCTACCATGCAACATGATGGCTCTGGCAGCACATATGCCTGAAAGTGTATGTGATCCCTGGGGAACTGAGTGTGTGGGTGAATGGCAACTATTCGAATTGGCCAGCAGGGGTCTTCCAGTGCCAAAACGACTCCACTTGGCTCATTCACTTCACATACCATCAGCTTGTCGAGCAGATCTAGAGGGAAACCCTGTTTGGTCACTTCTTGTCCAATGTCCATGGAGCCCAGGATGATGCAATCAAGCATGTTGAGCACCCACACAAAACAAGGATGCAGATCCTCAGTCCAGGCGCTAACAACTCCACATCCAGAGACAAGTTCAGCGCCCAAGCCATTTTCAGCTACCATGGAAAACGACGGCTCTGGCAGCACATATGCCTGAAAGTGTATGTGATCCCTGGGGAACTGAGTGTGTGGGTGAATGGCAATATTCGAATTGGCCAGCAGGGGTCTTCCAGTGCCAAAACGACTCCACTTGGCTCATTCACTTCACATACCATCAGCTTGTCGAGCAATCTAGAGGGAAACCCTGTTTGGTCACTTCTTGTCCAATGTCCATGGAGCCCAGGATGATGCAATCAAGCATGTTGAGCACCCACACAAAACAAGGATGCAGATCCTCAGTCCAGGCGCTAACAACTCCACATCCAGAGACAAGTTCAGCGCCCAAGCCATTTTCAGCTACCATGCAAAATGACGGCTCTGGCAGCACATATGCCTGAAAGTGTATGTGATCCCTGGGGAACTGAGTGTGTGGGTGAATGGCAACTATCGAATTGGCCAGCACGGGTCTTCCAGTGCCAAAACGACTCCACTTGGCTCATTCACTTCACATACCATCAGCTTGTCGAGCAGATCTAGAGGGAAACCCTGTTTGGTCACTTCTTGTCCAATGTCCATGGAGCCCAGGATGATGCAATCAAGCATGTTGAGCACCCACACAAAACAAGGATGCAGATCCTCAGTCCAGGCGCTAACAACTCCACATCCAGAGACAAGTTCAGCGCCCAAGCCATTTTCAGCTACCATGGAAAACGACGGCTCTGGCAGCACATATGCCTGAAAGTGTATGTGATGCCTGGGGAACTGAGTGTGTGGGTGAATGGCAACTTTCGAATTGGCCAGCAGGGGTCTTCCAGTGCCAAAACGACTCCACTTGGCTCATTCACTTCACATACCATCAGCTTGTCGAGCAGATCTAGAGGGAAACCCTGTTTGGTCACTTCTTGTCCAATGTCCATGGAGCCCAGGATGATGCAATCAAGCATGTTGAGCACCCACACAAAACAAGGATGCAGATCCTCAGTCCAGGCGCTAACAACTCCACATCCAGAGACAAGTTCAGCGCCCAAGCCATTTTCAGCTACCATGCAACATGACGGCTCTGGCAGCACATATGCCTGAAAGTGTATGTGATGCCTGGGGAACTGAGTGTGTGGGTGAATGGCAACTTTCGAATGGGCCAGCACGGGTCTTCCAGTGCCAAAACGACTCCACTTGGCTCATTCACTTCACATACCATCAGCTTGTCGAGCAGATCTAGAGGGAAACCTGTTTGGTCACTTCTTGTCCAATGTCCATGGAGCCCAGGATGATGCAATCAAGCATGTTGAGCACCCACACAAAACAAGGATGCAGATCCTCAGTCCAGGCGCTAACAACTCCACATCCAGAGACAAGTTCAGCGCCCAAGCCATTTTCAGCTACCATGGAAACGACGGCTCTGGCAGCACATATGCCTGAAAGTGTATGTGATGCCTGGGCAACTGAGTGTGTTGGTGAATGGCAATATTCGAATTGGCCAGCACAGGTCTTCCAGTGCCAAAACGACTCCACTGGGTTCATTCACTTCACATACCATCAGCTTTTCGGGCAGATCTAGTAGGAAATGAAGGCTCTGGCAGCACATATGCCTGAAAGTGTATGTGATGCCAGGGAAACTAGTGT
>NW_024466141.1:0-2614 GCF_017591425.1 Ochotona curzoniae
TATGTGAAGTGAATGAGCCAAGTGGAGTCGTTTTGGCACTGGAAGACCCCTGCTGGCCAATTCGAATATTGCCATTCACCCACACACTCAGTTCCCCAGGGATCACATACACTTTCAGGCATATGTGCTGCCAGAGCCATCATGTTGCATGGTAGCTGAAAATGGCTTGGGCGCTGAACTTGTCTCTGGATGTGGAGTTGTTAGCGCCTGGACTGAGGATCTGCATCCTTGTTTTGTGTGGGTGCTCAACATGCTTGATTGCATCATCCTGGGCTCCATGGACATTGGACAAGAAGTGACCAAACAGGGTTTCCCTCTAGATCTGCTCGACAAGCTGATGGTATGTGAAGTGAATGAGCCAAGTGGAGTCGTTTTGGCACTGGAAGACCCCTGCTGGCCAATTCGAATATTGCCATTCACCCACACACTCAGTTCCCCAGGGATCACATACACTTTCAGGCATATGTGCTGCCAGAGCCATCATGTTGCATGGTAGCTGAAAATGGCTTGGGCGCTGAACTTGTCTCTGGATGTGGAGTTGTTAGCGCCTGGACTGAGGATCTGCATCCTTGTTTTGTGTGGGTGCTCAACATGCTTGATTGCATCATCCTGGGCTCCATGGACATTGGACAAGAAGTGACCAAACAGGGTTTCCCTCTAGATCTGCTCGACAAGCTGATGGTATGTGAAGTGAATGAGCCAAGTGGAGTCGTTTTGGCACTGGAAGACCCCTGCTGGCCAATTCGAATATTGCCATTCACCCACACACTCAGTTCCCCAGGGATCACATACACTTTCAGGCATATGTGCTGCCAGAGCCATCATGTTGCATGGTAGCTGAAAATGGCTTGGGCGCTGAACTTGTCTCTGGATGTGGAGTTGTTAGCGCCTGGACTGAGGATCTGCATCCTTGTTTTGTGTGGGTGCTCAACATGCTTGATTGCATCATCCTGGGCTCCATGGACATTGGACAAGAAGTGACCAAACAGGGTTTCCCTCTAGATGTGCTCGACAAGCTGATGGTATGTGAAGTGAATGAGCCAAGTGGAGTCGTTTTGGCACTGGAAGACCCCTGCTGGCCAATTCGAATATTGCCATTCACCCACACACTCAGTTCCCCAGGGATCACATACACTTTCAGGCATATGTGCTGCCAGAGCCATCATGTTTGCATGGTAGCTGAAAATGGCTTGGGCGCTGAACTTGTCTCTGGATGTGGAGTTGTTAGCGCCTGGACTGAGGATCTGCATCCTTGTTTTGTGTGGGTGCTCAACATGCTTGATTGCATCATCCTGGGCTCCATGGACATTGGACAAGAAGTGACCAAACAGGGTTTCCCTCTAGATCTGCTCGACAAGCTGATGGTATGTGAAGTGAATGAGCCAAGTGGAGTCGTTTTGGCACTGGAAGACCCTGCTGGCCAATTCGAATATTGCCATTCACCCACACACTCAGTTCCCCAGGATCACATACACTTTCAGGCATATGTGCTGCCAGAGCCATCATGTTGCATGGTAGCTGAAAATGGCTTGGGCGCTGAACTTGTCTCTGGATGTGGAGTTGTTAGCGCCTGGACTGAGGATCTGCATCCTTGTTTTGTGTGGGTGCTCAACATGCTTGATTGCATCATCCTGGGCTCCATGGACATTGGACAAGAAGTGACCAAACAGGGTTTCCCTCTAGATCTGCTCGACAAGCTGATGGTATGTGAAGTGAATGAGCCAAGTGGAGTCGTTTTGGCACTGGAAGACCCCTGCTGGCCAATTCGAATATTGCCATTCACCCACACACTCAGTTCCCCAGGGATCACATACACTTTCAGGCATATGTGCTGCCAGAGCCATCATGTTGCATGGTAGCTGAAAATGGCTTGGGCGCTGAACTTGTCTCTGGATGTGGAGTTGTTAGCGCCTGGACTGAGGATCTGCATCCTTGTTTTGTGTGGGTGCTCAACATGCTTGATTGCATCATCCTGGGCTCCATGGACATTGGACAAGAAGTGACCAAACAGGGTTTCCCTCTAGATCTGCTCGACAAGCTGATGGTATGTGAAGTGAATGAGCCAAGTGGAGTCGTTTTGGCACTGGAAGACCCCTGCTGGCCAATTCGAATATTGCCATTCACCCACACACTCAGTTCCCCAGGGATCACATACACTTTCAGGCATATGTGCTGCCAGAGCCATCATGTTGCATGGTAGCTGAAAATGGCTTGGGCGCTGAACTTGTCTCTGGATGTGGAGTTGTTAGCGCCTGGACTGAGGATCTGCATCCTTGTTTTGTGTGGGTGCTCAACATGCTTGATTGCATCATCCTGGGCTCCATGGACATTGGACAAGAAGTGACCAAACAGGGTTTCCCTCTAGATGTGCTCGACAAGCTGATGGTATGTGAAGTGAATGAGCCAAGTGGAGTCGTTTTGGCACTGGAAGACCCCTGCTGGCCAATTCGAATATTGCCATTCACCCACACACTCAGTTCCCCAGGGATCACATACACTTTCAGGCATATGTGCTGCCAGAGCCATCATGTTGCATGGTAGCTGAAAATGGCTTGGGCGCTGAACTTGTCTCTGGATGTGGAGTTGTTAGCGCCTGGACTGAGGATCTGCATCC
>NW_024466142.1:0-1654 GCF_017591425.1 Ochotona curzoniae
TGCTCCAAAGAGAAAAGCCATCAGAAGGGCATCATTGGCAGACCCCTCCTCCAAGTGCCAAGGTAAGCTGAAATCTATGGTCCTCTCTCCTTGCTTGCTCAGAGATGGGGGTTGACATCTTGGTCCTGTCAAAGACAGCCTTTGGGAGGCCCTTTACATTCTTTCAGAGTGGCTTCCTTACTTCCTTGCTATTTTCTGATAAAACTAGGAATTCAGGTAAGTTTCCATTCCAGTAGGGGCTCAAAGTCATTATCCCATTTTCCCAATTGTTTTTAGAGTATTGTTATTGTTTTAATTCTCCATGATATGGTTTTGTAGATATTGGGAATCCTCCACACACATTTTCCTTCTTCCCTCTTCATCTCCTACACACACTATTTTAACTCATATTATTATAATAGTAGAGTCTTTTAACAATAATCTGAATCCAACATCCTACTATTTAAATGTACCATAGTGTTGTAGGTATAGACAACAGTAGAAAATGAAGTATCCTATTGTCAGGGTATATTGAACAGTTTCTTTGGGAGTCCAGCTTTTATTTGAGAGTATAGATACATTCTATGGTGACAGCCAAGATAATAAAGGACAGCCAACAGTAAGGCTAGATCTCCTAAAACATTTCTGAGCTGTGTCGATAATCTTGGGCTCTCAAAAAGACTGTAGGTGCTCAGGAAGTCCCAGGAATGTGAGGGTACTTATTGCAAAAAAAAAAAAAAAAAATCATCATTCCAGGATGAGATTTGTTTTCCTCTTTAGAGCTGATTTCCCCAAATTGGCTTCTGTACATAGATTTGAAGGCCCTGTTTGGTTTGATTGTTTACTGCAAGATGGAATGCAGCTGTTACTCATCAGATAAAGTGTGTGCTGCTTAAACTGATTGGTATCTGTGCTCCACACCACTCCAGTTGATTGAACATTCTGTATTGTGTATTGATGGAAGGCTAGTTGATTGGTTAGTATCATGTACTACTGAATGATCATTGCTTAAAACTCCTGAAAACAGCTGATCTAGGTTGCCCCCGGCTTTCACTTGCGGTGAAATGGAACAGTCCACTGGTCAGCACTGTCTGGTGAATGAAGATTCCCGAGCTTGCAAGAGTTTCTCGCTGACTTATTTCTGGGACAGATATGATTTCAAATGACAATACTGAAACTTATTCACTTCCTGGCAAATAATGAAAGTCAAAACAAAACCAGAACTTAGCTTCCCAAGGGGGCAGAAAGAGAAGCAGGATTTTATGTTTTCAAAGGGAGTTTCATCAGGGATCATTATCCTATCCATTAGCCCATCTGACTCGTTGTACAGCTGCCTAGCAATTTTTATTTGTTCCTCATTTGTAAAGTTGATCACCTGGGAGAATATGAAGTATCTAGAAGATGCTATGAGCTTAAAGGCTTTTCCTTAGAAGATACTATAATCTTAAATTAATTTTCTGATTCTAGAGACAGAACTATAAATTTCACTTTTGAACACAGGACTATTATGAAATTTTGTTCTGATGCAAATATCACTAAATTGGATTAAGGGGTTCTTTTGTGGGAGGGGATTGCAGGGGAGGGGAGGAGAGCCAACAAGGTGGTTGATTCTCACTACCTTAGAGACAGCATGTTTAGTTTTTTTACTGTTTTAATTTTTTGATACATTTAATTA
>NW_024466143.1:0-5436 GCF_017591425.1 Ochotona curzoniae
GCTTTGCACTAAGGTAAAGTGTTACATTGCTCGGAGAAACATAACCAACAGCTGGTAGGCATCCTGGGCCTTGACCAGATTAATGCCAAATTTGTGCTAACCATACCAGTGTGCTCCCATAGTTGTCTATAATTCCTCTCTCTCGCTCACTCTTCTTACATAAATGGGCATGGCAGGGAACTCTGGGCTGGGACATGCCACCTTGGATTCTGGTTGGAGAGCTGCAGATTTCTGGGGTCTGAGCTTACAACGGAGTGGTAACAACCGAGTGCATCTTTGATAGGGAAGAAATGGTTTCTAAAGGGTCTTCCATGGACCAGGCCACTGCACTCAAAGGTAGGCAACAGAGCTGGCTTGGGGGGTAAAACTGGAGGGCATAAGTGGGTTAGGCCAAGGCACATGCCCGCTTGTGGGTTGGGCTGGGGTAGGATGCAACAATGCCTCAGAGCCTGGCACACACATAAAAACCGGAGCTGGAAGTAGGCCTGACTGGGGTTAGTGAGGGTAACTAGGCCATGGCACTTGCTTGTAAGCGTAAGGACTGGGTATGTGGCGGGCTGACTGGGCTGGGCTATAGCACCTACTGGTTTGTGTGAGATATGGGGCTGAGTTTAAACTGCCCAGGCAGCTGCATCTACCTGTATGTGTATTGGCTGGTGCAGGTGACAGACTGAACAGACACTGCACTGGCTGGCATACGTAAGTCAAGTCCAAGGTCACCACTCAGAGTTTTCTTGGACGACTCCATGACTAGACAGCTGGAGTCAGACCTTGACCACAGGGAAAACCACAGGCTATATAGTATGACATTGGAATGCATGTATCAGGATTGGGCATCCTTAGTTCCTGATATCCATGCCATGGGCAACACGTCCAGATGCACATGGAGGACATGATGGCCATCTAGACCAGCACGGAACATCAAATGCTTCCTCAGATGATGGAGAGCAGAGCAGGTTGGACAATTCTTCAGGCCAAGTTTTACAACATGTCCCTGGGTCTGTGGATGCATCTGCGTGGACTTTGTTAACCAGTGGATCTTGGAAAAAAAAATGTTTTTCATCCCTGTACCAATGAAACTGACAATGTCTCAGAGCTATCAAAACCATTCAAGTAACAATCGTAACACTCTTCCCAAACCATGGTCTCTGGGGTGTCATCAAAGGACTGTCCTCCATCCCTAGGTGCTGATGTAATTTGGCAGCAGGAAGCAGACCTTTCCCATTCCTCTCATGCAGACACAGGAAAAAAAAATACTGAAACATGTTATTTGCCACTTTTTCTTCATACCTGACTCTTATCCTTCCTAATGAGAAGCCTACATGAAAATGTACCCTTTGAAATTATGTAAGCAAATTAAAAATAAAATTTAGAAAGGGTTTTAAAAAACTTAGAAAATTAGTGTTTTTACTTGGGTGCATTTCTGCCACTTGTATTATGTTTTCAGAATTGCTCCCTTAATATAATTATGTAACCATATTACTCAACTTGATTCTATTTTAAATTATTATGTAGGATTAACTCCCCACAAAGACACAGAAATGGCAATATAAAAGAGAAAACTACTGCAGTATTTCTTAAATTGTGTTCAATGACACACTCATTTTACTAACCATTAATAGCTATTAGAAGGATTAAGTGTTTAATGATTAGGTAATTTTGAGAAGCCGTAAGTTAAAGTAAGTACACAGTGTTCTTGACTTCATAGTGCCTCTAACTTGGCCTTTGCAATTCTAAAAGAAATCTGTAGATACTGCAGTATACATTGTGTTTCACATGCATTGAGAATTGGGGTGATGTATTTTTTCATAAGACAGCTGATATTGGAAGATATTATGGAAATGCTGCACAACAGGAATTTTTGATTTCTGATGAAGAAAAGTATGCTTCAATGCATCCTGTCCTGTGATTTATTGTATAAAACAGTTCTTGCTTGGAGAGCTGCAAATTCTTGCACTGACTTTGCAAACTCTTATCTTCATTTGATCTTAGCCCAAAGGTCGAGAAGCGATATAAACTCAAAATCCTTTAACTGGCTAAATATCTTCTCTTTCTTTAACCCTGCTTTTTTCTCTTATTTACTTATGTATGTATCAGAATTGGAAAGATAGTGAGCCAGCAAGAAAGAGAGAGATGAAGAGACGAAGAAGAAGAGCGAGCGAGCCTTCCATCTGCTGGCTCATTGTCCAGATGTGTGCCATGGTCACTACTGAATCAAGCCGATGCCAAGAGCCAAGACTGTCATCAGGTCTACCACATGAGTAGCAGATACTGGGCCATATTTGCTTGCTTTCTCCAGGCCACTCACATGGAGCTGTGTAAGAAGTGGTACAGCCACCACACCAACTAGTGTCCACATTGGATGCTATCATCCAGGTTGGGTTTGCTTACTTACCTCCAACTTGGGCCCCTCACCCAAATTTTCTTTGCTCTGGTTCCTGCTTGGAGCTCTGATATTGACTTTTCCCATTTGTTCCTCTGTGAAGACATTTAAATTTATCGCACAGTGAGACAGATTATAATGAAATTTTGATTTTGCAAAAATGTTGGCTTCAAGTAGCAGGATGAGGATGGATGTTAGAATGTGGTGGAACAGAGTTCACATTCCTGCATGTTTTCATCAAAGCATGAATTCCATGGTTCAAGGCTGCACTTTCCTCTCCAGGTGCCTGACTGCTTCTCTGAGCACTGTGAGTACATTCCTCCAACATGTGTCAGCCAGAAAGAAAGCGTTGGGCCAGAGCAAGACTATACACAAAGTTCAAGATCGCTTGTTTCCAGTTTCACATCATATTTGTAGAAGCTAAATTATTTTGCAAAATCCCTTTTTTAATTTTAGCAATTAGCACTGCTATTGTCTTCCTAACTCTATACAGGGAATTGTTTAAACTTGTTTAAAATTGCTGGGCTACTAGAAATCCAATTTTTTCTTCTCTATAATGCCTCAGTTTGGGAAAGGGCAACTAGCTTTGATCACCTTCCATTCCCTTCACAGGAACCTCTCAGAAACGTACTGGAGTCA
Organism: Ochotona curzoniae; assembly: GCF_017591425.1. Classification (NCBI taxonomy): domain Eukaryota; kingdom Metazoa; phylum Chordata; class Mammalia; order Lagomorpha; family Ochotonidae; genus Ochotona; species Ochotona curzoniae. The sequence continues at coordinate 3,023 of NW_024466143.1, forward strand.
TCTTGACTGTTTATTGCACATTGGGGTAGAGGTGAATGCTCAGCCAATAAAAAAGGAAGGGGCTTCTGAGATGAAAAAGAACATATAAATGCATGCTTGTTATTCTTATCAGGGTATGTATTCTCCACCCGGATTTGTTAGATTAGCATGTGGTCCATTGGAATTGCCTTTGTAAGCCAGGCCTGAACCTGTCTTCAGGTATAAAACCCTGGCTCAGTTACAGCAGAGGCAGTTTCTGCAACAGTAATTGTGTTGATCATTACAGGATTAATTTAAATGTGTGGGATAAATTTAATCAGATGTGAAAGATCTCTACAACAAAATTACAGAACATTAAGAAATAGAACATATGAAAAAGTGGAAACAAAACTTTCATGCTCACTGATTGAAGTTAACATTGTTTAAATGTGTATACCATCTATGCCTGTTAAAAACAATGTAATCCCAATCAAAATATGCAGAACAGTATTTTGAGATCTGAACATGAACTAATTTAAAAGTTATATTGAAACAGAGGAGATGCCAAATAGCCAAATGGATCCTCCACAACGAAAGCAAAGCTGAAGGCATCACAATAGCAGATTTTGAGACATATTACAGAGCTGCTGGACCTGAACAGCATGGCACCGAAACATATACCCCTGTGCACCAGTGAAACTGACTAGCCAACACATAAGTGTGTACATGCATCTACAAACAACTAAGGTTTGGGACAAATGATTTAAAATCACTGTTTGGAGAAAGAACCGTCTCTTCAGCAAATAGTACTCCCAAATTTGGATCTCTGCATGCAGAAATATACCCAGTATACCCTATAAGCAACCAAGTCTCAATGGATCAAACATCCAAACGTCAAACTACTAGGGAAAAACACAGAGAAAATATGACAAGACATTAGCATATACAAGGATTTGGATAACATTCCAGAAGCCCTGATAATAAAAGCCAAAGTAGGCAAAGATAAGAAGCTTTTATAGAAGAAAAGAAATACTTGACACAGTGAAGATAAAATAAATGAAAACACTGGCAAACTTTACATCTCACAAGCAAGTATTATATGGCTCAATTAATTAAGAATTAGCTAATAGAATTAATAAGGAACAGAAAAAGATCAGTGGACATCCATTTTCTGATTTTTTTTTCAAAATAGGTGTTCATGTTCTTTATTTTTCTGTTGTTTCATTCTTTTCATATAATGTTTTTTGCTTAACTGTACAAATATATCCTTTATACATGATGCAGATATCAGACTTCAGGCACATTGTACATATTTTTAACATTCTACAACTTAAATTTCACCTTGTTTAACACAATTAAATGTGTTAATATTGTGTGTGTGTGTGAAATAAATGATTTCCCTTTTCTGGCTTACTCAGTAAAATGTTTTAGTCACTTCTCTCTTTATTTAGTATAATATTTTGCCATTCACTATTGTGGATTTTTTTTAAGATTTATTTATTTTTACTGCAAAGTCAGATATACAGAGAGGAGGAGAGACAGGAAGATCCTCCATCCAATGATTCACTCCCCAGTGACTGCACTGGCAGGTGCTGCAACAATCCGAAGCCAGGAGCCAGGAACTTCTTCTGGGTCTCCCACGCAGGTGCAGGGTTGCAAGGCTTTTGACCATCCTGGACTACTTTCCCAGGCCACATGCAGGGAGCTGGATATGGAAAGCAAGGCTGCTGATATTAGAACTGGCGCCCATATGGGATCCTGGTGCGTTCAAGGCGAAGACTTCAGCTGCTAGACCACCGTGCTAATTACATACTATGTCTATTTCAACCATATTTTTACAATTTACATCTATTTTCTTAATCCAGTACAGCTTTTCATATAGTCAATCTCTTTGAGGTTTCATTGCCAAAATGTATAACTTATATTTTATATCTCAAAAGTTAAAAAATTGTATTTCTCTTACCTGTGCTTAATTGCTTTTTTTATAACAATGATATCCCATGATACACGTTGTAGGTATAAGGATTACCCCCTTCCCTTCTTCCGTCCTTTTTGCTCCTCCCACCATCATCCTCCATGTAGTCTTTTAGTAACCATTACAGGGCCTGGCGAGGTGGCGCAAGTGGTTAAGGTCCTCGCCTTGCACACCCGGGATCCCATATGGGCACCGGTTCTATCCCAGCAGCCCCGCTTCCCTTCCAGCTCCCTGCCTGTGGCCCGGGAAAGCAGTCGAGGACGGCCCAAAGCTTTGGGAACCTGCACCCGCGTGGGAGACCCGAAAGAGGCTCCTGGCTTCGGATGGGCATAGCATCAGCCATTGCGCTCACTTGGGGAGTGAATCATCGGATGGAAGATCTTCCTCTCTGTCTCTTCTCTCTGTATATCCGCCTTTCCAATAAATAATAATAATAATAATAAAAATAAATCTTTAAAAAAGAAAAAAGTAACCATTACAT
>NW_024466144.1:0-2589 GCF_017591425.1 Ochotona curzoniae
GAAGATATTCAATGTTAAAGTTTTTCTTTCCTGATTATGAAATAATACTTCCAAGAATGTTGGGTCCTGGTGCAGTGTCCTAGTGGCTAAAACCTTTTCTTGCTTGTGCGAGGATCCCATATGGATGCCAGTCTGTGTCCCAGCTGCCCTGCTTTCCATCCAGCTCCCTGCTTGTGGCCTAGGAAAGCAGTTGAGGGTGGCCTTGTGATCATGGACCTGCATGGGAGACCCAGAAGTGGCTCCTGGTTCCCAGCTTTGTATCAGCTCAGCTCTGGCCATAGCCACCACTTGGGGAGTGAACCAGTAGATAGAAGGTCTTCTTGTTTGTCTCCTTTTCTCCGTAATCTGCCTTCCAATTAAAAAAAAAAAATCTTTAAAGAGGTAATTATTTGATAAGTAGAGAGATAAAGAAACACAGAGAGACAAATAGTTCCAATCCTCTGGTTCATTGTTCAAATGCTTGCATCTGCTGGCTAGGCAGGTTGAAGCTGGTGTTCAGGATTCAGTCAAGTCTCCCACATGGGTGGTAAGATCTACATCCCTTGAGTCATTACTACTCCATCTCAGGATCTGCATTAGTGGAAACCGGAGCTGGGAAGCAGACATGGATTATCCAATCCCAGAACTTTGTGGTGGGACACAGGAACCTTAACCTACAGCCATAGATCATACCTGTCTCTATTCGTTGGCCTTTTTGTTTTATTTTGATTTTAAAATTTGAAGTCAGGATTAGAGTGGGAGAGGGAAGGACAGAGGCACATATCTTCCATCAGCGAGTTCACTTGCCAAAGTCCGAGTAGCTGGGAATGGGCCAGGTCGTAGTCAGGAGCCAGGAGCTTCATCTGGGTCACCCAAATGGGTAGCAGCAATCCAAGCACTTAGGCCAACGTATTTTCCCAGGCTATTTGCAGGGTGGCTTAACTGGTTACTCCACAGCACTGGTCCCTCCGATTTGACCATACACTCATTTGTGACTTTGTCTTATGTAAGCAAATGGACTTTGTCTTTAAATAAATCATGTCTTATGTTTTGTTAGAAATTGAAAGAATCCGTTTGTGTCTTGGTAGACAGAAAGATCAAAGCTTGTTGAAGCTGTTGTAAATAACCACAATGCAGATTCTGATGCTGATAATGGTAGCCTGAGTCACACAGTGTCAGGGTCCCTTGGCCAGCAAGTCAAACCCGGACACTTGTTGTCTTTGCGGAGCCTTTTTTGTGGAGAAGACACAGCAAAACCGGCGTGTGGCGGGCGTGCGGCGGGCGTGTGGCAGCCGCCTTGCAGCTGCACAGCAGCCACACCATCGCGAGGCACACGCTCTCTCTCTCTCCGAGGCGCACTCTCTCTCTCCAAGGCACTCTCTCTCTCTCCAAGGCGCTCTCTTCGAGGCGCTCTCTCTCTCCCTGAGGTGCGCTCTCTCCCCCTCCGAGGTGCGCTCTCTCTCCCTCTGAGGTGCGCTCTCTCTCCCTCTGAGGTGCGCTCTCTCTCCCTCCGAGGTGTGCTCTCTCCCCCTCCGAGGTGCGCTCTCTCTCCCTCCGCCCCAGTTCTCTGGCTCCCTTATATATAGGGTAACCCGGCCAATCGAAGTAAAGGTCACCTGTGCACGCAGCGGGCAGGCCAATCATCACACAGATCACACTGTCCACGCGCCATCCACGCACCCCTGGGCCAATCACAGCAGACTTCCTGTAGCTTGTTTTTTCTAGCACAGGAGGAAGTGGCAGTCTGGTGCCGTCTGTCTAGGGTGTAGGATGCAGGCTCCCCACAGCTCCCCCTTTTTGTTTTATTAATCACGGGACCGTGCCTGTCTTAGGTGTTCCGGGGTAGGCACTCCTTACCCGTCATCAGCTAACCACCTGGCTCGTGGCGCCTGGCTTAGGTTGGTAGAGCCTTACTGGATACTTACCCGTCTTTGACTACCAGCCCATCATGTTAAGCCATACCTCAGGGGATTCTTGTCTAGTGAAGGCCATGACAACGTAGAGGCTTCTTCCTGCATGTTTCGGAGAACCTCCTCTCCCTCCTGTATTATCTCTCTGTACTTTCCTGACTAGGCAAGATCTAACGAACATCCAGAACCCTATGGTCCCCGGTGGTAGGGGCTTATGCTGAGCCGCTTGGGCTAAGTCTTGACCTAAACGCTCCCACTGCGGCAGCGTTAGGAGTCCCTCCTCTAGAAACCACGGAGCATGCCGCTGTGCTATCTGCAAAAATGAAAGTACTGTCTGTGCCTTTACCGGCATTCCATTCTTCTTCAGTAGCTTCTGCAGTAAACACTGCATGTGTACTGAAGAATTTGAATTTCCCATATTGTTACCACTTCCGGTGAGCTTACTCTTGTCACTATCCCGCGAACCTAGCGTACACTTCCCGCTCAAGGCGGCTCCCTGAGTCTCTGCTCAGCTCCTTTTCAAATTCCCCGCTTCCGCAGCTCCCTGAGTCCCTGCTCAGCTCTGTTTCACGTTCCCTGCTTCCGCAGCTCCCTGAGTCCCTGCTCAGCTCCGTTTCACGTTCCCCACTTCTGCGGCCCCCTGGGATCTTATCCCCAGCTAAGGCTTACCTGTAGTTCCAATCCGAGTCACAGCACCAGA
>NW_024466145.1:0-3564 GCF_017591425.1 Ochotona curzoniae
TGGGCCCGGCATGGTGGCGCAAGTGGTTAAAGGTCCTCGCCTTGCACGCCCCAGGATCCCATATGGGCGCCGGTTCTAATCCCAGCAGCCCCGCTTCCCTTCCAGCTCCCTGCCTGTGGCCTGGGAAAGCAGTCCAGGACGGCCCAAAGCTTTGGGACCCTACACCCGCGTGGGAGACCTGGAAGAGGCTCCTGGCTTCGGATCGGCATGGCATCGGCCATTGGGCTCACTTGGGGAGTGAATCATTGAACGGAAGATCTTCCTCTCTGTCTCTCCTCTCTGTATATCTGCCTTTCCAATAAAAAAATAATAAAAATAAATCTTTTTAAAAAAGAGACATAAATCACCAACTTTAAAAAAAAACAAGAGTAAAGGTAATTTGTTAAATAGACCTTGTGTGCAAAATTGTTGATATTAAATTTAAAAACATCAGTTATAAAAGAAATCTTTTATCTTCCCGTTGTTTTCTTTTGTGTCTTTTCATTTAAGGGGATGTATAGTAGCTGTATAATGGAAACTGTCATATCTAGTAACATGTTATTTAACTTCATGGCATTATAAATTTCTATTTTTCTTCCTATTGCTGATTTTGCATTGTGACTTTTCATTTAAGGGTTGTACAGTAGCTGTGAAATAGAGACTAACATATCCAGATGTGAGGATACAATGTAGTATGCATCTCTACTTCCAGACAAAGATGGACTCCCAATGAAACTGTTTACTATATCTTGAAAATAGGATGCTGGACTCTCTGCCATTGTCCATGCCTGCAATGATGGACATGTGACTGTTTATGAAGAACTATACTTTAAAAATGATATAGAGGAATTAGGTGGGGGAGGTGGAACTGGGGAGGGGATAAAGGAAATGCCAGAAGCCTATGGAACTGTATCATAAAATGATAATAATAGTAATAAATAATTTTTTAAAAAATCTTCAATTATAAGTGTATTCATATTATGTACTAGTTTCAAACAAGGAAAATAATTATGTTGGTAATTCTTACCCTTTTTTGCTTTCCTTTTTATAGCTGAAATGTTGTTAAACCATCTCAAAAAAAAAAAAAGAAAAGTTTAAATCTTGATTTCATTGAAAAAAAACACATTCTGGAGTGGCAATGGGTGTATTTTGACCAATATTGAGTATTTTTAATCCTCAGTGGAGTCACAGTAACTCCTTCCAAGTTTTCAGAGCATGACTACTGCAAAGAAAAGTAAATGGACTTCCAAGCCTAGGATGCTTTTGTTCTCCTCTGAAGGTGTTTCTCCTCAATTAAAATGAACCAAATCATTTATTTATCAGATATCAAAAATGTGTCAAAAACATTCCAACAAAAGCAAGCTGCAAATATTGCAAGGCACTGCCCTGCCAAAAAAAACGACCTCAAATATGCATAGACTAAGTAAAAAAGGAAATCCTGAAACGTTTTATTATTCTTAAAACTATATGATAGTTGCTTGCTTTCTTTGCTGTCCCCACATTCCAGCTGTGTCTGCTTTTCTTCTGTACAAGTAGTGTTTCTTTACAGTCAAAATTCAACTTCCAGCATGCCTGGCTGTTTTCAGTGAATCTTATCACTCTAAGATTGCTGGCTTGAATCCTGAAAAATCACTAGCTCTTGTCAATGCCAATTTGCTTTCTAGTGTTTTTACAAGATCCAAATCCTGAACTTTGGGTGTTAACTAAGATCCAGTTCCAACCAGCCAGACTGTACAATATTGTAAAAAAAAATCCTAGCCCAACCAAGGGTCACCTACTGTGCAATTCACACAGCTTTCACTTCTTGAGCTCACAATTGAAGAGTTCAGCACTTCAGACACTTGGCTAGTTCTCAGGTTGTCACATATCTGCAACCAACTGCAGTCAACGTTCTGGAGTAGCCTTGTTCTATTGCAGCAAACAAAGGAAGACAGAGGAAGAAGGAGGAGCAGAAGGATGAAGAGGAACCATACAAGGTCTTCTGAGCAACCAACTTAGTAGTGATATCATCATTTCTGCCACATTCTTTTTAGCAAAATAAGTCACATAGGCAACCCAAGTGATAGACAGGGAAATAGATGTGACCTGTTCTCAGGGTAAGGAAAGAACCACCTTGACAGTTTCATGTGATGCTGTGATGTATCAGGTTACACTGCTGTCTACAGTGCCAGCATCCCATATGGGCACTGGTTCAAGTCCTGGTTGTTTACTTTCAATCAAGCTCCCTACTAAAGCATCTGGGAAAGCAACAAAAGAAGGCCTGTTTGGGGGCCTGGCGCGGTGGCGCAAGTGGCTAAGTCCTCGCCTAGCACGCCCGGGATCCCATATGGGCACCGGTTCTAATCCCGGCAGCCCCGCTTCCCTTCCAGCTCCCTGCCTGTGGCCTGGGAAAGCAGTCCAGGACGGCCCAAAGCTTTGGGACCCTACACCCGCGTGGGAGACCCGGAGGAGGCTCCTGGCTTCGGATCGGCATAGTATCGGCCGTTGCGCTCACTTGGGGAGTGAATCATCGGACGAAAGATCTTCCTCTCTGTCTCTCCTCTCTGTATATCCGCCTTTCCAATGAAAAAATAATAAAAATAAATCTTTAAAAAAAAAAAAGAAGGCCTGTTTGAGGTCTTGTAGCCATGCAGGAGACCTGGGAAAAGCTCCTGGTTCCTGACTCCTGGCCCAGCTCTGGCTATTTTAGCCATTTAGGGTGTGAACCACTTAGTGTTATGGCACCTTCTAAGATTGCATATCTGGACATGGTACTTCTAAATCTTCAAGACAGCACCATTTCTCTATGTTTAACCCTACTCAAGTTAATGACAGTCTGCCAGTAATTAATCATGTGCATTAATATTTGGAAGGTGTTTTTTTATCTACTTAGAAGTAAATCTACTTAGGTAAATGTGATTTTTAAAAAATGCTTATAACAATCCAAATAAGTCAAGATATCTATTTACTAGAACTTAACACCCTACAGCCCCTATAAAAAATTCTGGTAATTTTTTCCTATTACACTGGTATCCTCTCCGACGTTTATTTGGAAGCTATCTGGTCTGAGGTCTAAAGATTGAGATGAGGAGTCAATAGTGGTTTTCTACCTATGGGACAGAAAATAACTGTTGCCTTTCAGACATAAGAGTAAGAGTCATCATGTAAAAGAGACAAGCGAAAACACTACATTGTGTCCCAGCTTTAATTGATGTGTAATTGATTAATAACCTAATGAAGTAACCGCAGACTTAATAAGTGACTAAATACGTATGAACAAATGTAATGACTAAATGTAAGAGATAATTAATTCAAAATAAATTTTATTACCTGTCATTTCTTGCATTTACATATTTTTCCTCATTTCACCTGTACAACTTACCTATGAAAATAAAGTTTGTAATATCTCTACTAATTTAAGAAAGAGATTTTCTATCTGCTGCTGTTTCACTCCTCCAAATACCGCAAGAGCATGGCCTGGACAGGGGGGGACCAGGACCCCACGAATCCATCTGAGTCTCTCACGTGGGTGGCAAGATCAACAATCTTAGCCATCGTTCTCTGCCTCTCCTGCTGCACACTAGTAGATCGGACTCGAGTCTCAGC